>NW_023605083.1:107360749-107405657 GCF_014898055.3 Talpa occidentalis
CCAGCTGGAGTGGGGGTACAGTGAGTATTTGCGGGGTACCAGCCATTTGGATTGCCCTGCAGATGGCCAGCTGGTCATGTGAGGGGGAAAGGATGTCCTCTGGAAACGGTTCTCCCCCTGTCCCTAGAGCCCCTCAACAGGCTCTTTCTTTACTCTGGCTTATTTTCAGATTCCTCAAAAATGGTCTGTCCTGTCAGACGGGCTGTATTCTTTCCTAGAGTTGGATCCCCCACCAGGCTCTCCAGCACATGTGGTGTGTGTGTGAAAGAGCAAAGAGAGGACCAGCCTGTCCTCACTCCCCACCTCAGCGGCTCTCCCTCGCTGGCCTCAGGCTCTGGGCAGCTGACGCCCCCTCCCTGCCCTGTGCAGGAAACATGGCAGTCCCTGCCCGCAAGGAGCTTGCAGCCTGCGAGGAGGGGAAGGCTGCTGTTCTCTCCAGCGTCTAGAAGAAGCCTGCAGAAAGGAGCAGGCGTAAGCAAAGGCGCTGACTGTGGGAAGACCCAGGGAAGACGCACAGGGCCAGCAGCTGCCACGGCCCAGGAACCCAGCACCAGGGATGGTTGGCGGGAGCAAGACTCCCCCTGCCTGCACCCATGGCTGAGTTTCCACACCAGGGCTAGGCTGTGTCCCCACTGGGGGCAGCACAGCTGTGTGTGTGTGTGTGTGTGCGCGTGTGCGTGTGCGTGTGCGTGTGTGTGTGTGTGTGTGTGTGTGTGCTGGGGTGGAGAGGGGTGGAGTAGTTCTGAGGTCTCAAGGCCAAGGGGGTTAAGGGGGCAGTAGAAAGTTTGTGGTGTCAGCCCTTTCCTAGCTCCTTCTCCTTCCTGCGCCCCCTCCCGGGTCCCCACCCTAGCCCTCCTCCAGCCCTGCTCCTCCTCCCTTTTCCATTTGGAAGAAGGAGGCTTGCTGTCTTTGTATTTTAACTGTAGCAAAAAGATTAAATTGTTTACGAGCCGGGAGCCTCGGCTGGCTGGATGAGCCGGAAGAGACAAAGATAGACATTCTAATTCTCCCTGTTCTCCGGGCCTCCGTCCCCCTGGCTGCTGCTAATTCTTTTATCTGCCCCCAACACTCCAGGCATTATGTGCATTCATAAAAAAGGGGGGAGTGGAGAGAGCCCTCGCGAAGCCAGCAAAATTACTGTTCTCTGCGCGGTTTCTCCGATAGCAATCTCTTGAATGCTGATTACTTTTCCCCCCTCTTCCCTGCCCCCTCCCCGCTTCCCCAGCACCCAACATAAGTTGGTCTTTAACCCTTTATCTTTAGCAAGCAGAAAGACACGGAAAACATCTCACTCAGTGGGTGGAAAAAAAAAAAAGCAAGGTTGGGGGGGTGCGAGAGAGAGGGGGAAAAAAAAAACCCAGCACGGAGAAGAATTACTGTTATCTCCCCACCAGAAGAGGAACAGCAGAGATAAGGGAGGCCTGAAGAATTAAAAGAAACGTAGCGTTGGGGGCTCTAAATTCACGCCGAAGCTGGTTGTATTTGTCTGTCACGGGGGTTCATAATTTTCCGAGGTTGTTTTGATAGACTTATTGTGCGGACTGCATAGAAAACTCATCAGCATTTGTTGCCTCTGAGCATTATTGTCAGAGGTAACTGCGTGTCTATAGACTGGGGGAGATAATGGCTGAAGTAGAAAGCAGATAAAGCCCGGGCCCTTCTCATTAAGGACTATCTCTGCCTCCGCAGGCCGGCTGGGATTGAGTGACTGGGCGGCGGCACGGGGCATACATTATGCCCACGAAAGGCGAGGCGGCGTCATTACTGCGGGCAGCCGAGTGGACCCGGTGGCCCTCGATGAATGGCCCAGAAGGGGGGCGCTGTCATCAGACCCGAGGCCTGGGTGCTTGGACCGTGCCCTCGGTGTGTCCGTCAGCAGGGGTGCCCCAGGGGCGGGCTCAGCTGCAGGGTTTGTGGCAGAGAAGTGGAGAAGGGGGGGTTGTGGTGGAGGCTGTTCTCTGGTTCAGTCCCGCTCTGCACAGGTGAGATCCAGAGAAGGGAAGGGGTGTGTGGGTGCAGGAATGCAAGCAGGTTTTTCTGATTCTGGGGTCTTCCATAGAAGTCCACGCTCACATGTGCAGTGGTTGAAACAGCTTCCTTTAACGCAGACCGCTGACCAGGTGGAGACACTGCTGATGTGCTCCTACCCCCCTGGGCCTGTGGGTTTCTCCCTGGCTCTTTCCCTTCCTCTCCTTTTCTAGCACATTTTTTTTTTTTTAAAGATTTATTTATTTATGCATACAGGAGCTGGGGTACAGGCCAGAGGTGTGGGGGGGTGAAAGGATTCACCAGAGACAGAGTGGAGAAAGAAACAGGCAGGTTGATTAAAGTGCACTGCTGAGGGGAGCAGCGGGCGAAACAGGAGAGGTCTGCTGCGCCATGTGGGTTGCTCCCTGGCCAGGGATCAAACTCATGTTGCAGAGGCTGCGAATTGCTTCATAGTGTGGTGCTTAACCCCTTGCACCACCAGGGAGGCCCTCTTCTCTAGTACATTCTGATGGAGTGCCCAGGAGCAACCAGGCACTCCAGAACACAGCTAGTACATCTTGTCTGTAAACCTACTGGCACTTCCTCCCATCTGCCATGGAGCCACCCCTTTCTACTTTCCACCTGCTCCCTCCTGCCCCTCAATCCCTAAAGCCATCAAAGGGGAGTGGATACATCTGGGTAAAGAGACCCACAAACACCGTCAAGCCAAGGCTAAGGCCAAGCTGGGGCCAAGCCACATAGTGAAAGTGTTGTAGAGCAGCCCCGATACAAAACGGGGTGCCTGACTGTGGGTCCTCACCCGCGCGCTTAAAAGGACTTATCAATACTCTACTGCAGGCACACACGAAAGGTTAATAAAAGGTTTATTTACAAGGGAAGGGGAAATGAGGAAATGTACAGCTCAGGGAGAAAAGTGGGAGACAAAGTTTTAAATGAGTCCTACCCGATCCACTGATCTGTAATCCCAAATGGCACTCTGAGAGCTGGCTGCGAGCCAGGAGCCGTGAAGCCAGGAGGCGAGAGATAGGAGGCCCCCAAGGCCCAGTGTTTGGTTTTTATATCCAACCTGGCTGCCCAACTCCACCCTCAGGTCCCAGCCACCCTCCCTTTGGTGGTGATGGGATTTGTCTTTCCCAATGTCTTGATGGCTTTGGTCTGGAGTGGGGGTGGAGTCCACAAAGCCTGTATGGGATTAGCTCAGGACATCCTTTCCCCCTAACAATTGCAGAGGTCTGAGTCAGCAGGACAGGGCTCTGGGTAGCTTGAGATGATGGCCCTTCTCTGACCCTTTTCCCATCTGTGAAATGGGCATAACGTAGCCCACTCCATAGGGTGGGTGTAAGGACTGATGAGATCGTTTATTTCAGATGATTTATTCGCACAATGCTGGCACATACTAAATGCTCAGCAAACCTGTTATTTATTATTTTACAATGACAGTTCCTCCAGTGGCCCTAACCTCTACAGCTCTGGGCTTCCTTCTTCGTTGGCCCAGGGTGGAGCCTGTGGGGAGAGGTGTCTGAGCTGTAAGTGAAAGCTTTATCCTTGTCTCCTGCTTCCATACAGGTGAGGCCTTGGCATTTCCAGAGTCCATGCCTCTTAGATGGCTGTGAGAAACTGAGGAAGGGACTGAGGAGGGCACCTGGCAGGTCCCAGGCAGAGATGAACAAGGGACCAGATCTCACAGCTTAGGGAGTTGCTTCCCTTTGGAGCTTCCTGCTTTCTGGCTGCTTCCGCCTGGAGGGACTGGTCAAGTAGCGAGCACTGGTTCTTGTTCCATGGGGCACAGAAGGGACTCAAGTCGCTGCCACTGGCACCAGGGGCCCTGAGCCCATGTCCGAGGCTGTTCCTGTTTTCAGCTTCCCTAGAATGACCCAGGGCCAGGCTCAGGAATGTGGCTGCTACTAGCAGTTGATGAATCTCCTGCACTTGGCTTGGCTCAGGCCCACAGGAAAGGAGCAGCATCATTGGCACAGGGATTTAGAGAAGGGGTAAGGGGAGGATGCAATCAGGGCAGGAAGTGGGCCCTCAGACAGACAGGGAAGAGTACAGAGGGTCAGTTTGGGGGTCACTAGTCACTATGTCTGTGGTGTTGTTATAGGACAGGGAGAGGGGCAGCCCAAACCCCGCAAACCTGTCTATTTTAAGTGGGTTCTGCCATCCGCCGCATCAACACAAAACATAGGAGACTTTAATGGGAAGGAACTTTAATAAAACTAGGAAACAATACAGGTAAGGCAAAGAGTCTAGTTTCTAAGTGAAGCACCCAAAGTTACCCGTCCCCTCGTGGGTAAAACTCCATCCATATGGGATCGGCCCAGAGCAAGGCCCCAAAGCCTGCCACAAGTCTAAAGCATCTTCCAGTGGGGACCCACAGAAAAGAGTCAGAAACAACCAGACAAGCCCGGAAGGAAAAGAGCAAAATCAACATCAAGATAAAAGCTGCCATGGTCACCTCTCCACGGGTCTCACCCACATCTGTGTCACCCAGTCCACGACCAAAAGACAAGCACAGTTTCTTTACGTGTCTCTAGGCTCCATGCGCCTCCTCCAGGTCTCCTGGCTCCATCCTGCTTCCTTCCTCAGTCTCTTCTTCAGCTTCTTCTTTTGCTGCTCAGCTCCACCCTCCCTTGGGTGGGGCAGGGAACCTCCCCCTTTCCTGGGGACCACCCTGTTACAATCCCCCCTTTTAATTTTTATTCCACCATATCTATGGTGGCACAATGTCAGGGTGTAGTCTTAGGAGACAGTCTTTTTTAGGGTTACAATGTGTATAAGAGAAGCAACAATTAGTCAGCAGCATTGTCCATGAATGTCCAGTATGACAGTTTCATTACTTAAAAATAGTAGCAAGTCACTACAAACAAATTACATACAGACACACAGATCTTCACAAAGCCCAAGCCAGTTTTTCAACAGCAAATCGGCATAGGAAAAAAAAACACTGGAGAAACCAAAAATCACATTTGCGCTTATGGTAGCCAGTGCCATAGGGAAGCCCAATTTCCCCATGGGGCTGACTAACCACGGATGGCTCTGTCCTAAATCTTCGTGGTCGCCAAATCTGTTATAGGACAGGGAGAGGGGCAGCCCAAACCCCGCAAACCTGTCTATTCTAAGTGGGTTCTGCCATCCGCCGCATCAACACAAAACATAGGAGACTTTAATGGGAAGGAACTTTAATAAAACTAGGAAACAATACAGGTAAGGCAAAGAGTCTAGTTTCTAAGTGAAGCACCCAAAGTTACCCGTCCCCTCGTGGGTAAAACTCCATCCATATGGGATCGGCCCAGAGCAAGGCCCCAAAGCCTGCCACAAGTCTAAAGCATCTTCCAGTGGGGACCCACAGAAAAGAGTCAGAAACAACCAGACAAGCCCGGAAGGAAAAGAGCAAAATCAACATCAAGATAAAAGCTGCCATGGTCACCTCTCCACGGGTCTCACCCACATCTGTGTCACCCAGTCCACGACCAAAAGACAAGCACAGTTTCTTTACGTGTCTCTAGGCTCCATGCGCCTCCTCCAGGTCTCCTGGCTCCATCCTGCTTCCTTCCTCAGTCTCTTCTTCAGCTTCTTCTTTTGCTGCTCAGCTCCACCCTCCCTTGGGTGGGGCAGGGAACCTCCCCCTTTCCTGGGGACCACCCTGTTACAGTGTGGATGATGGGGAGCCACCAGACACAGTCTCTCCTGGTATGTGATCAAGCCCAGCGGTGTCCCACTCACCATCCTGGGTATTTGGCCAGAGTCCAAAACTGGGCAGGGAGCAGGTATGGAGACCAGTGTCTGTTGAGCACTTCCTACACGTCACAGGTTTTGGTCTTCTTCTGTAATGCGTTATCCTCACAGCCACTGATGATAAGCAAGAAAACGGAAACAGAGTGATGATGAATAACAGACTGAAGCTCCTATAGCTCGTAAATCAGAACTGGATTTAAACCCAGGACTCTGACTCCATAGTCCAGAGTTTATCTACCCTACATTGGCCCCACATCTTCCTTCTAGAGCCACCTGGGCCCAGTTCTTTCTTCCTCTACCACTCCCTTCCTACCTTCCATTCTTCTTCTGTCTACTAAGCAACACTCACCAAGTCCCTACTACCCCCTAGGCACAATGGGGAGGGGGTATAATACACCACCTGGCCCTCTAGGACTATTGGGAAGACTGACACTTAATATATTGATAAATTCCTGCCAACAAGCAATATAAATGGTGTGGATGAGGGAACTACAGGACTTCAGGGGAGGGGAAGCCCCACACTGACCAGGGTGGGGAATGGAGGGGCAACTTATAGATCACGAGGCAGACAAGGTAGGGAAAGGGCATTGCCAGCAGAGGGAACAGTCTTTATAAAGCCCTGGGGGCAAGGAGCACGGAATCAGTGTTGAGGAATAGCCTGGAGTTGGGAGATAAGAAGGGGTCAGGTGGGAAAGGGCCGTAAATGTCAGGGGCAAGGAGCCAGGGCTTTAGCCAGTGCCTCACCGGGAGCTCCTGCATGTTCCAAATGACCTAAAACGCCCCTCCTAAAAGTCCAGCTCTGTAATGACCACTGCTGTCATCCACCTCAGCCTCCCCGACTTCACCTGCTCGCTGGGGCTGGTTCCTGACATAGCTTGGCAGGAGTGGCAGCATGCAGAGTGCAAAGAACCTAGACTCTGGAATGCCTTAATCTCACGGATTTCGGTTCCAATCTCTGCTTCAAGTTGAGAGGCCTTGGCGGCTAGGCATGGACTCCGTTTCTTAATCTATGGTGGAGACAATACCTAGCTCACAGAATTGCTGCAAGAATTAGCTGAGAACTGGGTAAAGTCCCTGGCAGGTTGTACCCTTGAGACAAATGCTGGGTCTCTCTTTCTCTTCTCCACCTTGCGCTCTGCTGGCTTTCCTGCTGGGGCCAGGGCACCTTGGTACCTCTGATTTTGTCTTCCCCAGGCAAAGCTCACCCACAGGGCTCGTCCTCCCAGAGGCCCCAGGTGCCTTCCTGGGTTGAACTGCTCATTGTTTGCTGCTCATCCATTTTGCTTTTGCAGATGATGGCATCCTGGCATCTGTCCAGCCTGCCTTCTGAAAGGTCCATGCAGCAGGCCGAATGCAAAAGCCTACCCGGAAGCCCACCTGGGGGGCAGGAATGCGGATACCTGCCTGGAGGACTCAGACGATGAGCCTCCCCCCTCCCCCTACGAGTCTCATCTCAGACAAAGAACCTCTACCTGCCCCACAAACTTTTGCCGCCGTTCGAGCCCAACTACCCACCTGACCTCTCCTCACCCTATAAAACCCTGCTTCTCCCTAACAACGTGCGCGACTCCACTGACCCCCACCTTGGGTGCGTGAGGTCCGCCTGGGGCGCAATAAACTTTCCCTCCCTTTGATGAAAGGTTCGGCGTGGTAAAGACAAGGAGAGCCAGGCTACATTTCTCAAAGGGAGGGAAAGTTTATTGGGCCCCGGGCGGAGATCACGCACCCAAGGCGGGGGTCAGTGGAGTCGCGCACGTTGTTAGGGGGAAGCAGGGTTTTATAGGGTGAGGAGAGGTCAGGTGGGTAGTTGGGCTCCTCCGGCGGGAAAAGTTTGTAGGGCAGGTAGAGGTTCTTTGTCTGAGATGAGACTCTTAGGGGGAGGGGGGAGGCTCATTGTCTGAGTCCTCCAGGCAGGTATCCGCATTCCTGCCCCCCAGGTGGGCTTCCGGGTAGGCTTTTGCATTCAGGCCTGCTGCATGGACCTTTCACCTTCCTTGCCAGAACACCTGGCACTCCTACTCCCTACCAGTAATACCAGTCAGTCCAGCCTTGCCTTGGCCACCATTCCTGGATATGGCCTTTACCTCCCTAGACCCAGAGTCTCCTACTTCTCCAGGCCAGACTTGGTCCTTGTCCACATTTCAATTCTGCCCCTTGTAACAGAACTACCTACTGGGAGGTCCTGGCCCTGGATGGTCTCAGAGTTTCCATACAACTTGGATTGGATGGAGGGGTAAATTCAGGCCATCCTAGTGGCTAGTGGCTCTGAATGAGAAAGATGGCAGGGCAACTCAAGGAGTCGAGAGAATTCTGGCTGAGAATCAAGAGATTGGATTGAACCTTGGTTAATAGGCTGTGCGGTGTTGGGTAAATCACTAGCCCTCTCTGCATCTGAGATTATTAACCTGTAATTGGAGAGGATTCATCTCGAAAGCTTGTTCTGGCCCTAGAGTCTGGGGCTCAGGTCTGGAAGGGCCAGGGTTACCTAACAAAGGTTTGTAACCCCCTACCTTGGTGTCAGTGAAGGGGGCAATGGGGAAGCCAGACTCTCAGCACAGCCCAGCCCCCACTGCACTGGGAGGCCCGGCTCCCTCTGCGGGATTTACAATGGGCTGAATTCATTTGCATGACAAAATTGGCTCGGGTATCCAAGTGTTGCAGGAAGACAAGTGTAACATTACGCAGAACAAGCAGCCGGGAGGAAGGTTACCACCGACAATGAAGGAACAAGCCGCCCGCCCACCCGCTGCCTCTGCCAACCTTTCATCTGCAGGAGTGGGGGGCTGCCTGGGGGCGGTGTCAGGGGTGGGGGAAGTGAAATTTGAAGGCCAGGGAGATGGCGGCCTAGCCAAGGATCTGGGATCTGAGAACTCCTGCTATCCCTGTCTTCCCTCTATTGGAGTGACGTTTCCTTGGCTATTTCTTCATGCCTCCACCCTCTATTTTTAAAATTAATATGTCATTTGTTTTCATGTCTATATAACTTTGGGGTTACATTTTTACTCCTCCATGTGTGCAAAACTTCACTCACCCTCCATCAGACTTCCTTGCTAATGTCCTACCCCCTTCCTTCTCCTGCTTCCTCCTTCCTCCCTAACCCCTCTGGAAATAGGTTATTTCCCCACTCTAGGTGCAACAGGGTGGTCCCCAGGAAAGGGGGAGGTTCCCTGCCCCACCCAAGGGAGGGTGGAGCTGAGCAGCAAGAGAAGAAGCTGCAGGAAGAGACGGAGGAAGGAAGCAGGATGGAGCAAGGAGACCACCCTGTTGCATAGGGACTTAATAACACATTTCCTGAACCACTATCCATGCACTTGTTCACTCATCTATCCCTCTACTCACGCATTCATCACTCCTTCATCACTCCTTCATTCACTAATACACACGTTCACCATCCATTCACCATCCATCCATCCCTCCATCCATCCACCCACTCATCAGTTTCCCCATCCACCCCATTTACAATTTCACATCCTTTCTTATGCCCCACACCCCTACCCACTCACCCAAACACTCACCTATTTATCAGTCCATCTGTCTATCCATCTTTATCCATCCATCCATCCATCCAACCTTTCATACATCCACCCATCTACCCATTCACCCATCTACTTACCAATCCATTCATTAACTTACATATCTACTTTTCCACCCCTCTAACAGATACAGATAAGTTTATGTGCCAGGTACAGTTCTGGACATTTCTCTGTGCTTCTGCTTCCTCTTCTATCAAATAGGAATAATAGGATCTCCTGCACAGGATTAACCTGGCCCAGAGGAAGTGCTATATAGGTGTTTTCTATTGCTAATATTGTTAATCACTGGAGTTTTAAAGGTTTCTTCTGGAAAGAGATATAAGAAGATTGGTGGTATGGTCACATGTGGGGTGTGCAATGCTCTGGGGAAGTAGAAGGGACTGTGGAGGGTCAAAACTGGGACATCCTGGCTTTTTGGCAACTGCTTCAGAGGTAGGTAGAGACAGGAAGTGCTGTTGTTGGTTCCCCTGTTACAGATGAGGAAACTGAATAGGAAGGTTAAAGGGCTTCCCACCGCACAGCTACACAGAGTTGCCGAGACTGAAGGCTATGTCTTCTGCTTTGGGGACAGCCCAGCAGCCTAGACATGCTCTCCCTGTCCCTTCAGGCAGCAGGATAAGCTGTCCCAAAGCTACCTGGCTCTCAGGCCATATGAGCAGCCCCATGTTGTCCAGACCCCTGGAGAGGAGGTGGCTGTGCAGTAAGGGGCCACAGTCAGAGCTCCGGGCCCATTCAGAGCCCCTCACGTAAAGTAATGGACAATGGCCAGATGATATAGGTCCGCTCAGGGAACCAGAGTAGGGGGAGGCAGATCTCCACTGGGCCCTGGGAATCAAGGCCTAAGCATGGAGTTCTTACCTTCTCTGTGGGAGGCACTGAGGACATTTGGCTTCGGCATAGAATGGGACTCCGCTTAATCTACCTGACGGCCAGTTGGGACATAAGGGAAAACTTTCCCTGGGTTGTTCTGAAGCTGGACTAACAAATTAACAGCAGGCAGATGAATAGGAAAAAAAAGTCCAAATCCAGTAATATACCTACAGAGAAATTACATGACTGTACATTTTAAAGTAAGTGGGGCAAACTGGAGGTTTATGTGCTGTGCCAAAGGGCCTGGGCATCCTGGAGAAGTCTACTCTGGGCTCTTGGAAACAGTCGGTCAGAACATTTTTGGAGAGACCGACCCAGAGCTCCATGTATTCCCAACAGGTAGAAAACTCCAGGGGAGCATGTCTGATCATTTATAGTTATATCCATCCTCCCCTAGCCAGCAGAACTGCTCCTGGTGAAGCAGTTATTTCTCTGCCACTGAAATTTCTAAAATAGTAGAGGGAGTGGCTGTAGGAGGAGGGATGTGGCTTTGAAGGGTCTCAGGCTGGACTTCAAATGCAGGTGATGCCACGACACTTCCTGAGACTTTACCCAAGTCGCTGAACTTCTCTGAGGCTAGTCTGAAAAGTGGGAATAATAAACCTCTGTCCCAATATTTTGTGACAAGTCCCAATTCCCAATGCTCATAAAGATCTTAGGAGGAGAACATTGGTCTTTTAATTTTTTAAATACATATTTTATTTTGGAATCATTTTAGGTTTTCAGGAAAGTTGCAAAGATAGTACAGAGGGTTCCTATACAGCCCTGCTTCAGCTTTCCCTGTTGTGAAGAGCTTTTGTTCATCCATTCACACTGACAGTGGCACATTAGATACTTTCATTTTTAATTATCTCCACTGGACAAATGATGTGAGGGAGGCACTGAAAGCCAAGTAGCTAGTCTGAGGCCACATTACATTACGATACAGAAAATGAAATACAGTATGTGAACAGGCCCATGGGATACTTGGCATCAATCCCTTCCCCATTCCAGAAAACCTGGGTTGGACCTGTGCTCCATTCTCCCTCTTACTAAGAGGCCCTGGCAGGCCAGATGCCAGCCCCTGCATCTGAGTCCTGCTTCTCTGCGGGGCCACAGCAAGGAGCCACCAGAGGGCTCACCCTTGGACAAAGAGCAGAAGTGGTTGAAGGCAGTTCTGTCTAGGCTGGCGTCCTGTCAGTGCTTGTCAACAGGTACAGTAGGTGCTCGGTAAGGCTCGTTGAACAAACGAATGAGTATAGTAGAGGGCCGTCAGCTGTGTGTCTGAGATTGTATTCCCGCGCTTCTAGGAGCTTTTCCAAATCTAATACTATGGGATTCTACGATCCCCCGTCTCCTCTCTCACGAGGCTCCCATTTCTCCTGAGAAACTGGAATCCCCAAAAGGAGTCCAGCATACAGTTGGTACTCAGTGGACGATGGCGATGCGGATATCTCTCCCTACATTTCCTTGGTCTTGATTGTTTAAATTTACCACTGATTTCAATTTTATTTTATCCTGTTGGGTCTTTCTTGCCAGCTGCCTCAAACCTCTGAAAGGTTTGAGGAGTCAGCCAAGGAGTCAGCAGTTGGTGGTAATAATGGTGGCCTGTGTTAAGAGCAAGGAGGGTGGGTGGCTTCCCACTCGGAGCTATCTGGGGCCTTCTCCTTAGAGGGTTCCTTTGTCCATGTAGCCATTTAGACAACAGACATTAGGGGCACCCACTGTGTCAGCCCCATCCCGAGGGTGTTCTGATGAAATACAGAGGCTCTGCTCTCGGGAGCTCAACCCCTGGCAGAGGAGTTAGTGAAAAACATAGCCGGAGCCTCCAGAGCCTCCTGGGCCCCACCTGGGCAGCTCTAGGCTTGGACCCACCCTGCACCCACCCAGAGGCACACTCCCCACTCTCCACGTCTCTCCTTTGAAGTCCTCTCATCTTTCAAGGCTTAGCTTAAGTGAGCGGCACCTTGTGACCAGGCCCTCATTCCTCCTGGTCCCCCGCACACACTGCCCCACAGAGTTGTGTCAGCCTAAGGCGGAGTCTGAGTTCCTGTGTGAGAGCTGGCTTCCCTGTGAGACCCACAGCCCCTGAAACACTGCAGTTGCGGAGTGGGGTGGGGGCTCTTCTTCTGGCTCCTCCCCTGAACCCAGCTTGTACTTCCTGCTTATGGGAAGCTCACGATGTTCTGGTGATCCAGTCCCCTCTGGGCTCAGTTACTGGTCTCAGGGTACTCAGCTTGGAGGTGAGAATGTGGAAGGAGGGCTGGCTGGGCCCAGGGAGATAAGCCAGCTGGTCAGATCTGGGGCCATTGCTGCCTTCCCCTCTTCCACTGAGACCCAGAGAGCCCCATAACGGATTGAAACACCAAAAACACAGTGTTTCTAAAACCGAACCCTCAGTCCTTTGGATGTGACCGTATTTGGAAATAGCATCTTTACAAATTAATTAAGGATTTTTAAAAAAGATTTATTTATTTTTATACAAGAATTGGGGTACAGGCCAGAGACACAGGGGGTGAGAGGATTCACCAGAGAAAGAGCAGGGAACAGAACAGGCAGGCCGACTGAAAAACACTGCTGAGGGGATCAGTGGGCGAGACAGGAGAGGTCTGTTCCACCATGTGGGTTTCTCCCTGGCCAGCCGGGAATCGAACTCGTGCTGCAGTGGCGGATTGCTTCATAGGTTGCATCTTAACCCCTGCACCACCAGGGAGGCCCAAATTAAGGATCTTGAGATGAGATCATCCTGGATTTAGGACAGGCCCTGAATCTGATGATTGGTGTCCTTAGAAGAGAAAAAAGGAGATGCAGAGAAACTCCGAGAGGGCCACGTGCAGGCGGAGGCAGAGGTTGGGGTGATGCAGCTAGGAAGCACTGAGGTAGCCGGGGCTGTCAGAAGTGAGGAGAGAGGGGTGACTAGATGCTCCTTCAGAGCCTCAGGAAGAAACCAGCCCTGCCGACACCTTGATTTCAGACCTCTGGCCTCCAGAACTGAGAGGCCGCGTTGCTGCTGTGTTACACCATCAAGCTTGTGGTAGTCGGTAGCGGCAGCCCTAGATGATGAACACAGCCCCTTTCTCATGTCTTACTTCACCTGCCTCTAGCGTGATTTGGGGGCAGCCTGATAGAACAACAACAGGACGTCACTCACCCTGCATCTCAAACCCAGGGGTGAGGCAGAGAAAGCTCATAGGCACTGCTGCCACCAGATGCTGGGGACACATACGAGCCCATCGTTGGGCCTCCATTTCCCCATCTGCATGCAGAGCTGACTTCTTAAGTCCTTCTAGCTCTGAGAGTCCATGGTCTAAAAGTCAATCCTTTTATTTATTTATTTTAAGATTTATTTATTTATACAAGAACTGGGGTATAGTCAGAGGCGCGGCAGGGTGAGAGAATTCACCAGAGACAGAGCAGGGAGCAGAACAGGCAGACAGACCAAAGACACTGCTGAGGGGAGCAGCGGGTGAGGCAGGAGAGTTCTGCCACACCATGTGGGGCTCTCCTTCGCCGGCCGGGAATCGAACCCACGCTGCAGAGGCTGTGGACAGCTTCACAGCACTGCGCTCAACCTGCTGAGCCACCGGTGAGGCCCCCAAAAGAGTCAATCTTTTTTTAAAAACCTGTCCTGTTTCCACAACTTGGTGATGAGGTGGGGTGGGTGGGCTGTCAGGTGATTCTGTGCTCTGCCTCCTCTCTACAGTGCACGCAGTCACTGGGGGCCCAGTGAGACTCTGGTCTGTTACAGCCTTGGGGCAACCCCATAGTGGTGCTATTTCCACGATGGGACATGGGTGACCTCAGCAAGAAAGTGTCCTTCTGGGAAACTCATGTCTCCCTTCTGCCAAGGGAGGAGCCCTCGGGGGTTCTCAGGCTGAGCAGGTCAGTGGTCCATGACCTCGCTCTCATAAAGGCAGTGGCACCACTTCTTGGTACTGTGTGTGGGCCGCGGCCAAGGCTGAGCCAAGCCACCTGGGCTCCATCCCCGGCCACCACTTTCTGTCTCTGAGGCCTGAAGGAGTTTCTTAATGTTTCCATACTTTAGTTTCCCCATCTGTGAAATGGGAATGATAACTGCTTCTTCCTCACAGCCTTTGTGAGGACCCACTGAGCTCCTGCATTTGCAGAGAGTAGGAGACACACTAAGCGCTTAGAGAGCAGGGGACACGCTCTCTTCAGGTCAGGCAGCTAGGTGGTGGCAGGGCTGTCACCCATCAGGCTGTCTGACTCCCAAACATGACCTACCCAGAACCAAGCACAGCTTCCCAAAGACAGCCTGTCCTAACTTCAGTGGGGAAAAGAAACACAAATTAAGCACCTACTGTGTCCTTGTGATCAAAATTAATCTTTCCAACTGGTGTAAGTAATTGATCTAATTATCCCCAATAGGAGGAAACGGAGGCTCAAAGAGGATCAGCAGTTTGCATACTACGACTGGAGCAACTGTGTGTGTGTGTATGCGTGTGTGCGTGTGTGTATGCGTGTGTGTGCGTGCGTGTGTGTGCGTGCATGTGTGTGTGTGTGTGTTGGCCCAGAGGTGGGGGGGTTCTCCTTTGTCTCCTGGGCTCTGTCCACTAGGGAGATTGTCTGTGGAGGGTGGTGTCTGGTGAAGGGTCACCTTGGAAGGCCTGAGAGCTGGGAGTGGGTAGAGGAGGAAGGGTAGCCCATTAATACTGCGATGGGGGGAGCAGTAAGTGGCCCCAGGGGGCTGTGTTGAGGACCCTTTAACTAGCTTGTTACCATGGGGATACTGGCTATGAATACAAGCCTGGAAGTTCAGCTTGAGCCTTCCAACCCCTCCCCTTCCTGGCAGGTGGAGAACCCCTGGTTGGGGTGTGTTTGTCTGGTAAGGGGACTAAAGAGCTATCCCATCTACCCCCTCTATTGTTTACAGCAAAGGTTGTTGTTCCCTTCGCTGTTGCTCAGGCAGGCTCTCCTAGGTCAAGAGACAAAATGCCTCTCTTCATCTCCCTGAGGAACTGTGGGTCTGAGGATGCAGCTGGACTCCTGCCTCCTCAGGCCCTTGCTGGCGTGCGACTAGGGCAGGAAGAGAAACACATGTGGCTTCACAGCCCATTGTGCTGAAAGACCAGGCCCCTCAGGCACTGGGCACGCTGAGGGGTGTGGGACTTGCTGCCCACAGTGGTCAGTGTATCTGAGAACCACCTCTTCCATGGGGAGTCCACCTTGGATCAGAAGCCTGAGGGGTTTTGCTAGCATTTTATTATGAAGAATTTCAAACATGAACAACTGGAGTGAGTAGTTTAATGCATCCTAAGTACCCATTATCAGTCACAACGATGATCAGCTTTGTCTAATTTCTCTCTCCTGCCCCTCCCTTACTTTTTGCTGGGTTAGTTGAAAGCACATGCCAGCCAACAGGCCATTTTGCCTGGCAACACTTCAGAATCTCACTCAGGACTGACCAAGCCATGGTCACCCCTAACAAAGTGAAAAGAAACCCCAGTGATGATGATCATCTGATTCTCTGAGAGCTTGACACCAGCGTTAGATATGTAGACCCCCGCTCCAGGGGTGAGCGGAGGCCACGTGGCGGGGGTGCCTTTCTGTGCAATGGCTTTGGAGCTACAAGGGAGTGATGGGTGAATGCCTTGCTTTGGGGTTGTTGTTTTGCTTTATGGGGGTCTCAGTTTTCTCCTGTGCCAAAGGTATTTACCTCTATGAAGGTGCATGGTGAGGATAGGTAATTGATGGCAAAGATCACGATGCTTTCAGAGGAAATTAAGTGACTTTCCCAAGTTCACACTGCTCAGTGTACGAGGCTGAGATGGAAGCGTGAGTCTTCTTAGTGTGCTGTGTTTTTCATTCAACACAGCTCCTTTCACCCCCTCTAATTCTGCCCCTGAACAGCCCTTTGCCCCCCACCCCCACATACTACAAATGGAAATGACACAGAGAATAACTTCAATAGATTCCCTTTTCCTGGACAGCCAGGAAATCAATCATGTGAATGGGCTGGTCAGGTGATAAGGCAGGTCTTGCTTCAAGAGACCTAAGAGGCTTCCTCTCTCTGGGCCTCAATTTCCCCAACTGTATCAGGAGGGCATTGACCTCTGTGTGGTCTCCAGGACCTTTTCTAATCCTGCTTTGAACCAGAGTTAGTAACCCTGGGAATGAGGGGGATATTTGAGGCTGATGGAGGGAGGCGTTCATGGCAGTCTAAGACACCAGGCTGCAGGACAGTGCAGGGGTAAGCAAGGACATCCTGTATTGGGGAGTAGCAATAGGGTGACCCAGCTAAGTAAAATTATAGCTCCCCCCTTCTCAGATTCTATACCTCTGAAACTGGGGCTATGATTTGCTCATTGTAAGTAACATATAGGTTAGATGCAATATTCCACTGACATAATAGAAAGAACAACTAGATCGAAGATCAGCAAGTAAATAGATGACTTGAAAAATACCATAAGCCAAGAAGGCCTAACAGACACTATTTCCTAATATTTTCTAATAGTGATCTAGTGGAATATTCTACCTAATAACTGAGTATTCACGTTCTTCTCAAATTCTCAAAGAACATTCTCAAATATAAACTATATCTTAGGAAATTAAATAATACATTCCTAAATAACCAATGGATCAAAGAAATATTCTAAGGGAGGTTAGAAATCTTTGAGCTGAACAAATACAAAAGCACAACTTACCAAGACTCATAAGATGCAGTAAAAACTGTGCTCAGAGGGAAATTCGTAGTCATGAATACTGACAGTAAAATGAAAGAAAGAGCTCACACCTAACTTTCCATCTTACTAGAATGAGAAGAGGAAATTAAAACTGAAACAAACAGGAGGAATGAAATAATAAAGATTAGTGTGGAGATAAATGAAATTGAGAATAAGCTATGTAAATAAAGTCCTTTAGCTAGACTGACCAAGAAAAAAAGAAAGAAGACCAAATTACTAAAATCAGTCATGGAAGTGGAGACATCGCTACTAATCTTACAGAAGCAAGAACAATTATAAAATTTCATTGATAGAGAAACTCCACATTTCTAGAGACACAGAGAGAATGACCAATAATTGCCTTCAGGGAGTGGGGTTCTGGAGGGGGTGGGAGGTGGGTGGCCTTTTGCTTTTCATTATAAGCCCTCATGGACTTCTGCGTAAAGATTTTAATTGCAAAAAATAATACATATGCACAAAGTGACTAACAAAAGAAGTATCCAGCCCAGGCATTATCACCAATGGGACACCCATGGAACCAGCCCCCAGCAAGAATTTGAACAGTACCAGATTCCCAGATGCCTCCTTCCCTTGTACCCTACTCCCACCCCCTCTCCCCCAAAGATAGCCAACTTCTGGAATTTGATAGAAAGTACTTAATTGTTTTTCTCGATGTTTTTGCCATCTTTGAACAGTCTAGTTGAGTTCAGCATTGCTTTGGACTTTGATTAAATCAAACTACTCAGCACATCCTCTCTGGGGTCTGGCTTCTTGCATTTAACCTTGCTTGTGTGTCCGAGAGAAATTCAGACATTTTGTTGTATGGAAGTAGCTTGCTCACTTTCTTTGCAGTGTTGTGGTCCATGTTATGAGGATACAATTTATGTATCCATTTGACTACTGATGAATTGTGCTTAAAAACACACACGAAGGTAAAATGATTAAAATTTTTTTAACAAAATACAAATTAAAAATGGAACACAGGGAATATTATCTTAATTTTTAGTTCTAAGACACTCACATTCTTTTTATGCTCTGGTAAGTCATGAAGCCAATCTGGGTTCCAGAAAAAAAAAAAAAATGGACCTGTTAGGCAGGAGCCAGAGGGACCAAATCTGAGAGATGCCACATCAGCACCTCCCTCCTCCTCCTGCTTTTCAACTTCAAATCGGGGGGTCATAGCTGGAGCCATCTCTTCCACCCAAGATCTCCATTTCTCCCACATCGCTCTGAGGGCACATGCTGGCAACAAGGTGCGAACATGCACCACACGTGGGCATGAGGTGGGCGTGCTTGCACGTCTGAGGCTGCAGCACCTTCGGGCACCTGACCAGCAGTGAGGTCTGTGCACAGAGAAGTTGGTGGAAGAAGGGGAGGAGGAGGGGGGAAAAATCCCCTCATTTCTGAAGAAATGTCCCAGATTAGATTTGTAAATCAAAAACCAATATATAACATGCAAGAATTGATCTGTTTTATATTCCTCAGTTACATTTTTGTGAAGCACATTTAGAAGATTTAGAACGTATTTGCGCCTGCTGGTTGGGCCATTATATGCTTGAGTTCATACATCTATTTGTGAGGCTATAAAACAGGCATCGACTACCATGTAAATTGTGTTCTCCACAATAAATTATATGCATACTTGCAAAAATACATAACTGCCGTGGCTGGGCCAACGCGGCCGGAATACTAATGAGGGCGAAAGTTGCTTTGTCCCTCTCCTCCGGCCTAATTTAGCCTCTACATCAAAAATTATGTAGGAAAAATCACTTTATCCTCTCACTGAGAAATAAAATAGCACTCACGGGCACCCTCATCTCTTCCCACCCCCCTTCCTTTTAACCGAACACTACCATTTTCACACTAATTTTAACTGCTCCAGGTTTACTGGGAGGAACCCCGACTCAGCCAAAGCCAGGGAGTCACTGGGTTTTCTGCTAGCCTGAGTGAGCTGCTGGAGCTGGTGCACACGCACACATATGCACACACACGTACACACACTCCCTCCTTGTGGTTTGGATTCACTTGTACTGGGACATGTTCACAACATGCAGACAGACCAAACCCACAAACTTGGAGACGTGCCCCAGACACGCAAGCAGACACTCCGTGAGCACTCAGGCACGTGGCTTATTTTCATTCCCTTTCGCTGGTGCAGACACGTATGCAGAGACTCACCGGGAAAATTCAACTCCGTTCAGTTGAATTCAATTCAATCCAATTCAGTCCAGATGAAGCACCCACTGTATGCCAGGGACTGTACTTGGCCCTGGGGATATTGTGATTAAAAAAAAAGTCAAATCTCAGGTTATAATTCAGGGGAGTATGGGCAAAGGTAGACAAGTCAGAGTGCTGAGGGCTGCAGCAGAGGTAGAGCACACACACACACACACACACGCACACCCTGGCTAGGGTAGGCACACATGTTCTCCCATGCTCACATACACATAGACACAATGCTTGCACTCACACAGACATCACCCACACGGGTTCATGAGTACATGCACGCCACCACACACACACACACACACACACACACACACACACACACACATACATGGATGGGCACACACAAGCATCAGCATAGCCATCTTCCCACTCTGCAACTTAAGCTGATGCGTGGTAGCCCCTGTTTTTTCCCACAAATCTGAGTTACCCTTAGGCCCTGTCTGACTAGCTCAGTTCTTTGTGTCTTACTGTGGTCTATACTGGAAAAAGAGCCACTTCCAACACTCAGGTGGCTAGTGTTGCTCCCACGTCCCCCCATGGCCTCGCCTCAAGTATTCCTCCTGGTGGGAGCTCTAGGAGGAGGAGCAGACGCAAAGCCGATGCTGCTTCTATGACCTCACACCAGTCTTTGTCCTGTCCTGGACCTCAGCTTACCCATTTCATCAATGTGGGAATTCACTTGTTATTAAGCTCCAGGTGTCAAGAGTTGTTTGCTGAAGAGGTTTAGGCCAGAGAGTGTGAGATAAGTGCAAAGACAGCCCCACGTGGAGGAGGCTCAGCCTAGCTCGGAGAAACCAGTATAAGCAAAGCACCCAGCATGGGGGCAGCTCCTAAGGACAGGTGGAACCCCCTTGGGAAAGGAAGCAGCAACGCATGGTGGAGGCGGGAAGTCTCGCCCCGACCAGCATCCAGTTTGATCCAACTCAGGTGTTTATAGGTGGCAAACATGGTTCTCATAGAATTTTATTCCGTTTTCTGATAACTGTAGCTGCCGTGGGGCAGAGGGAAGGGGCTGTGTCTCTGTGACCCTATTGGTAGAACTTGCACTTTGGAAAAATGAGTGGAAGCCACAGATACTTTGGGTCAATATAACGATCCATTTCTCTACCCCTCCTTTTCTCCCTCCCCCCCACCCAGGAATTCTGCATTTTGAGTTTCCTTGTAGTTCTTTATTCAGCTCTTCCCTTATATCTCATTCTATTTCTTTTTCATAGCACACTATTTCCTCTTTATCTCAGCCTGTGGTTTGAGTAGAAAATATTTCCTTTTAGAAAGCAAATCGTATTTTTATTAAGAAAAAGTACTACATGCACATGATGCAAAACTCAAATTGGTCAAAAGGTATACAGCGAAAAAAGTAGGTCACTCTCCCGGCCCAGAGCCCCAAGTTTTATCACTACCGCCGTTTCTTCTCCAGAAACTATCGCTGTTACCAGTTTTAATGTTTTTATTTTTCCAGAAATACACTGTGCATGCAAGTCTGTCTGTCTGTCTGTCTGTCTGTCTATCCTTCTGTCAATCATCTATGGAGAGTCCCCGTTTCCACACAAATGAAAGCTTGCTAAATGACCCAATTCTTGCCTTTCTTCCACCCTAACCTAACTATGTTGCCTGGAAATTGTTTCTAAGGAAAAGTTTCCCACCAGGCAATGTGGGATGGATTAATGAGTTTCCCAGCCCTGGGTGTGGAGGTGCACAGAGTGGGTGACCTCGGGGAGAAGGGAAAGGGAGAGCCGAGCTCTTCACTGGGGGAGAGAGGTTGGCTTCCTGCTTTTTAAGGTTCTTTCCATCAACCAGTTTCTGGAATGCAAAGAGAACAGTTCTTTCTCTCCCTCTATCCTTTCCTGCTCCCCACCCCATGCTGGCCGGAGTCACTGGTGCCTAAGGCTGCCCAACCACGCTGTCATTGACAAGAATCCCCCCGCCCCCCAGAGATAGCCTCTCCCTGTGCCAGCCACATGCCACTAAACTCCAAATTAAGAGGCCCAGCTGAGATTTCTGTCTGATTCCTCCCATACCCCTGGGGCCAATCCTCTTTCATTTCAGGAGGGGAATGGAACTAGAAGTTTGGATTTGGGAAGGGGGGCAGAGGGGGCTCACCACCAAAGCTGGTGCCTCTATGCTCCAGAGAGATGCGCGTGTCCTACCATGCAGCTTAAGACTTCTCCAAAACACCGTCCCCCAAATCCAATAAAATTGCAAATTTCACTGTATTTCACAATATCCTAAATAAACATGAACAGCATGCGTTTCTCTTCCTTGCATCAAATATTAATCTGCCTGTGGCCAGCGCCCGCTCCCCCGCGTGTGTGCGCACGCTGGGTAAACACCGGGGAGATTGGGATGCCAGACCTTCCCTTCTCTTCCCCAAGTCGAGAGCATGACAAATTTTTCTCCTAATTACACCTGCCACTGTTTGCCTTCTAATACTGTAAATCCTCCATCACATAGTTTTTCAGATTCGGGATTAGGTTCTCTTCCTGTTGTACAAATGACTGGAGGGGGCAGGGATGGGGGAGCCGGTGGGGGCAGGGGCAGTGGGCTGTGTGGCATTGCTTTTCGTGCTTTTTCCATGGGGGTCCCTGAGTTGGGCGTGGCTGGTGTTCCCAGGCCTCTGACCCTCCTGCAGGGGGAGGGAGGGGATTTCAAGGGGTAGGGGAGAGGAGAGAATAGAGAAAATACACCTGCTCAGGTGTGTAGAACCGGCTCTCACCCCAGATTTATTAGCCCCCCAGTTACCCCCAAATACTGGGCATAATAAAAATCTGAGACAAAGGGAGAGGATGAATGAAAAGTGTCCAGTACAGTGCCAAGCACATAGTAGGTAGACAGTCAAAGCTCCCTTTCCCTTTGCTCCCTCTCCTGGCTAAAACTATCATCACTTCTCTCTTGGACAATGACATCCACCTGCTCACTGCTTTCCCCTCTCGCTGCGCCCCTCTCCAGGGAATCCATTACTCCCAGTGCCAGGGTGCTCTCTCTTAAACCCAGAGCTCTTCAGTCATGGGGGTCCTGACTCATGGTCACTTCCCACCTGTTTGATCGTATCCAATTCCAATATCTAGGGTGCTGAGCCACTGGGCCCACCTTGATTCTCTGGCCTCACTTCCAGCCCTCCTCATGCTCCTGATCCATTCACTTGAGACTGTGGCCACCCTGCTCACCTCTCACCCCCAAATGCGCTGTGCAAGTTGCCACCTCCATTCCTTTGTTCCGGCTCTTCCCTCTGAAATACCTGGTGAAAGTGCAGCTTCCTTTTCAGGCATTCAGCCCTGATGATACCACCTCCTTGGGTCTTTCCTCACCCCTGAAAATATTAGAAATCATGGCCTCCTCTGTGCTCCCATAGGATTTAGCAGTGACCACTGGAGGGGCTACGGGTGTCTTCGAGGTAGGGACCTGGTTTTAAACATCTCTGTCACCTCAGTATTTCTCTAACCTCCAAGTCTTAATGCAACAGAGGGCAAAATTTGGTACGTGTGTTTTTTTTGGGGGAGAAGGGACTTCTCTCCTGTCTCTAATCTCATGACAGAATCAAATGTCTACTCCCTCTGTGGGTGAGGATGGTGAGATGGACTCCCCAGGGTCCTTCTCTGCCCTTCTCTGCCTCTGGGGCAGCCTCCCAGCCTGGAAGATGGCAGTCCCTGCCCCAGCGCAAGAGGGTGAATCCCTCAAAGTCACAATGGAGGAGGGAGAAGGGAGCCCTGTAAACAGATCTCCCCCTCCCTGATTTCTCTCTCTGACCCCCCTCCCTGAGTCTGGGCTTGTCTGGTAGAGTCCCCTCCCAGTTATTGGTGTGTTGGGGACTCACAAGCTGTGCAGATGACATCCAAATCCTTCTCATGGGACTTTGCCATATGCAATGTCATTGACTACTTTTATTTTAGTGAGGAGTGCTGCTAACAGTTTTGTCCTGCTTATTCTGCTCAGTTTCTAGAGGCCCTTTTGCCTCCGTTCATTGGCTGAGGAGGGTACCCCACCCTCTAAGGAAGGAACCTAGACTGGGTCTTGGGCATACTGAGCTACTCCATTCTTCCAAAGCTCCCCTAGACTTGTTCTTGAAGTCTTCTCTCAGAGTCAGCTTGTTCAGCTTGAATAATAACTGGCCCTGGCCCTGGCCCCTCCCCACACATTTCACCTTCAAAGGGCTGGAAGAAATTTCCCTAATTAATTAACTCCTCTGCAGCCTGCCCTCCATGTCATTGGGTGATTAATTGTCACTGTGCCTTTAAATCCAGAGGCAGAGGGAAGGTGCTTGAGTTGGCAGTAGTGGAGGCCAGAAGCAGGAATGCTGGGGTGAGGGCAGCCTTAGGGCCTTTCCTGGGGTTGGTGGAAAACACCCCCCCACCCTCCACCCCCATCCCTGTCCTTGCCCAGGGCCTGAAAGACCCCAGAGCCAGACCACAAATACATCCATCAATAATCAATCGATGAGTTTCAAATATGGAACTGGGAACTGGGGCAATCTAGGCAAGACAGGGAGGCTGGTGCCTACCCTTAGGGCTGCAAAACAGGGTAGCAGTTCATGGTATAGACTTTGGAATCAGGAAGAACTGAGTTCTAATTCTGACCCTGCCTCTTTCCAGTTATGTGATCATGGGCAGGCAAGTCACTTTGCCTTCCTTAGTCTCTATGTTCTCAACTGTAAAATGGGGGCTACCAATAAAACCTGTCTCCCAAGAGAGCTGGGAGGATGGACTGAGATTAACGTGTGTGAAGCTTTCAGTATGGCACAGGGTACACAGCAAGTGCTTAATGATGGTACAGCCATGGTGTTGCAAAGGCTGCATCATGAAGGGGCTGTTAGGCCACACTCATCCCCAATGCCCCTTTAGGACCTCCATGCTCCACCCGCTCTGTTCTCCTTAGCAGCTCCCCTCCGCCTCCACCAGGGCCCAGTCCCAGGCACTGCAACTTACTACATCATGTTCTGATCTAGAAAGTGAAGATAAAGCTATCTTTACCTTTGGGCGCACAGGGGCCTGGGACACAAAAGGGGTATAGTCCCTGCCCCCCCTCCCCAAGGAGTTCCGGAACAGGAAAGACAGATGGGCAAAGTCGGTGGGCACTGCCTTAAAGGTGCCTCAGGTGTTGGCGGGGTGGGGGGTGGGGTGGTGGTGCGGGCAATGGCCTGGGGGTGGGGTGGAGTGCACTGAAGGTAAAAGGAGACAAGAGCTCAAATAGTTGCTCAGCAAACTTCTGTTCCCTTCCTCACAGGTCTTACTTTGCAGACTCAGCTTCCCACCGTGAAGCCCCAATTTCTGGCCTTTCTCTGAGCCTGCAAGGTCTGGAAAGGGGTACAGCAGGTGGGTCCTCTTGGGGAGACCCTCCTCTTCTAAACTTCTCGCCATCACAACCTCCCGCCCCCCACCTCATTACTAACATTTGTTTACTATTGCCAGGTTCTGGCAATACTATTGCCAGGTTCTGGCAATACTATTGCCAGGTTCTGGCAATACTATTGCCAGGTTCTGGCAATACTATTGCCAGGTTCTGGCAATACTATTGCCAGGTTCTGGCAATACTATTGCCAGGTTCTGGCAATACTATTGCCAGGTTCTGGCAATACTATTGCCAGGTTCTGGCAATACTATTGCCAGGTTCTGGCAATAGTGCTTTGCAACGTCCCAATCTGATCGCTGAGGAGACCGAACCAGAAGCTAAAGGAGACAGGCTCGGGACGAATCCACTGGAGCTTCCGAACCAGGTCTGGACAGTGGGTGTGGCCAAGAGGGGCGGCCTTTCGCAGGAGGCCCGAGACCGGCCCACCCTCTCCAGCAAGCCCTGCCCGAGGCCGTGTGGGCCCCAGGTGTATTCACTTCATTCACTCTGCAACACTTCGTTGGCCTCGTGCTCCACAGTGGGCCTAGAGTTCTGCAAACCCGGCAGATCTCCCCACCTCTCCCCTGCGCTCTGCAGGGCGCGCGCCATGGGAAGGGGCTGGCGTCCCGCCTGGGGATGCAGGTGTCTGGGACAGAATGCAGGCCCAGGGGGACCCACGAGCCCTGGATTTACCGTGAGAATGTAAGTGTGGGAAGAGGTGGCAGGAACTGGCTCGAGTCACAAGGGTGCTCGGAAATACCCAGACCCCTGGACCTCGGTGTTTCAGAACCCGAGAGTCTGCAGGAGTGGTGTGGGAGGAGGAGAAGGGGTGGGGGGGGGCAACCCTATCCGGAGGCCAGAATGCCAAAATTGTAGGAACAGTGCAGGATAAATTACACAGGCTTTGGGGCAGACACACTTAACTCCCCTCTCCACTTCCCCGGCGCCCCTGCTGTGCCCCCCTCCCCAGCTGTATGATGCTGGAGAAGTTCCCTCAACCCTGTGAGCACCAGTAAGTTTGAAGTACGTGGCTCACAGAAAGAAAAAGATAAATAGCAATTTGCTTCTTCTTACCCCCTCTGTGGGAACTTTACCCTCATTGTTTTTGCTAATAGATTTACCTCTCCATTTATTCATCCCCCCTTAGAGGACTGACTAGGTACAAGGTACTTTTGAAAGCACCTGGCATAAGGGGTGACACATAAAAATGTCAGCCCTCATGGAACCTCCATTGTAGCGAGGGAGAGAGGTAGTAAACCGTGTCAGGTGGGATAAGAGCTACAGAGAGGAAAAGTAAGGGAAAGCGGTTAGAGAGGGCGTTCTAGGAGGGGCTTCAGTTTTAAACAGGATCATCAAAGAGGGCATCCCTGAGGAGGTGACTTCTAAGCAAAGACCTAATCAAGGTGAACCATGTGGAATAGTAAGGAAAGAACCATAATAAGAAAATGACAATATAATGTTATGTGTGTGTGTGTATATATATATATATTACTATACATATAAGAGTAATAAGAAGAATAAGAAAAGAAAAAATAATAAGGAAAGAACAGTGAATGCAAAAGCCCCGAGGCAAGATTGGGCCTGGTGCATCAGGTGAGCAAGGAGACCAGTGGAGTGAGGGAGGGAGAAGGTGGTAAAGAGGGGTAGGAGGTGAGGTCAGAGAGGAGAGGGCAGAGGCGTCAGATGGGGTAGACCTGGAGGGTCATCACAAAGAGTTCGAGGGAAGGAGGGAGCTGTAGCAGCGTTAGAACAAGGAGGGGCATGATCTGACGTAGGCCTAATAAGCTGTCTGGCTCCTGGGTTGAGAGTAGACTGCAGGGGAACAAGGTGGGAGCCAGAGGCCCATGTCCGTAGGTAATGAGGCCAGAGGGCTTGGGGTGAGGTGCTCCTGAATGTGTTGAAGGTGAACTGGCTTCACATGTATAGGATGTGCCGAGGTCATGTCTCCCAGCAGCCTACAGTCCCCAGTTTCCTTCTCCTTTATGCCCTGCTGAGGTCTGTGGTGGGCATTCCTTCTGGAGTGCGAACCTCGCGTGGGACTGGCCAGAGGAGGTACAGGCATGCACACACACCCCCCTGCAAGGTTGCCTCCTAGAGCATTAAGATACTGTTTTATGGGATTGGATTCAGGCCTCTCTCTTCTGAAGCAGAATTTAAAAACTTCAGGTCAAGGAGTTGAAGCAATTCCGTGTATCTGAGCCTTGGCGTACTCATCTGTGAAATGGGGGCACAGATTGTAAGTTAAAGCTAGGCTGGGCTGGGCTTTGCCGGGCCAAAGGCTGTGCGGGGGGGAGCTAAAATGCCTGCATGTTGTTGCGTGAGGTTAGGAAGTTCAAGGGGTGTTGGGCTATTGAGGGAGGGACATACAGAGGGAGCAGAGTTTGAAGGTGTGAGGGGCGGGGCTGGGGGTGGAATGGTGCTTGGTAGGCGCTAGGCATGGCAGGTGTTCAGGGGTATGTACCAGGAGCCTGCTAAGCACACCAGGTATGTGAGGCCCTGTCTGATGGCCCGGTGACCTCGCCTATCCCTCCGCCTGCTCCACACTGCCCCCTGCTGCATCTCATGGGCACCAAACCCACTTCCACTTCAGGACTTCTGTCCTCTTTGCCTGGTTCGCTTTTCCCTCAACTCTTTCATGTCTTTGCTGGAAGGTCCCCTCTGCAGGAAGTCCTTCCTGATCACCCTATTCAATACTGTAAACCTCTTTCCTTCTCTGGTTTGTTTCCGTAGGACTTGTTACCATCTTTTATATAATGTTTTATTTTCTTAAATCCATCCGTTGGAATCCAAGCTCCACAAGGGCTGGGACTTCCATTTTTTTGGAATGTGAATAACATCATATTTATTTTAATGATAAGTATACAATTCATTGACTTTAGATGTATTGGCAGTGTTGTGTAGCCATCACCATTGTCTGTGCTTTCATCATCCCCAGCATAAAGTTTGTATCCAGTAAACAACTTCCCATTCCCTCCTTCCCCCTAATCCCTGGTAACCTCTGTTCAGCTTTATCTCAGAATTTGTTTAAGTACCTCATGTGAATGGAATCATACAATATTTGTCCTTTTATGCCTTGCTTTTTTTAAAAATAAATTTTATTTTTATATTCCCCATACAATTGCAACCCCCTTATTTTGACCCCAATCCCTCCTTTCCCCGCCCCCCACCCCCCATAGAGTGTCTCTGGTTCATAGTTTTTTGTTGATTTTGATTTTCACTTTCTTATAGTTATTCTTTTTCCTGGTCCCTTATTTAGGTTTTCTAGATTCCTGCTATGAGTGAGACCATCTGGTATTTTTCTTTTTCTTTCTGGCTTATTTTGCTGAGCATGATCCCTTCCAGCACCATCCATATTGCTTCAAACTGCATGTGTTTATCCTTTTTGATTGCTGAGTAATATTCCATGGTATATATGTACCACATCTTCTTGATCCAGTCACCTATTTTGGGCATTTGGGTTGTTTCCAAAGCTTAGCTATTGTAAATAGTGCTGCTATAAACATAGGGGTGCAGGTGCTCTTTGGAATTGATGTTTCTGTGTCCTTTGGGTAAATACCTAGGAGTGGAATTGCTGGATCATATGGAAGCTCTATGTTTAGTAGGTCCAGAAATCTCCACACAGCTCTCCATAGTGGTTGGACCAGTTTGCACTCCCACCAACAGTGCAGGAGAGTTCCTTTTTCTCCACACCCTCGCCAACATTTGTTGTTGCTAGTTTTTTTAATACGTGCCATTCTCACTGGTGTAAGATGGTATCTCATGGTAGTTTTGATTTTATGCCTCGCTTATTTTACTTAGTGTAATGTTTTCAGGGTCTGTGTATGTTGTAGCATGTATCAATTTTATTTTTATGGCTGACTAATCCAGTGTATGTGTAAAGCCATGTGTTACTTAATGATCTGTTGGTCAACAATGGGCCCCACATACATACCTTGGTGGTTCCAATTGGCTCTACCATCTGGGTCTGTGGCATTGTGCTCTATGATATCTGCATGGAATGACAAAATCACCTAACGCATTAATTTCTTGGAAGGTGTCCCTGTCATTCAGCTACACATGACTGTAGGCCATATTGTGGCTTCAGCTGCACGCTCAGTGCCTGATGGAGTGTTCAATAAGTATTTGTTGAATGAACGAGTGAATGAATGGTGGACATGATGAATCTTTACACTTTTGCTTTTGTTTTAGAACCACAGCATTTTCCATCCTAGAAGAGTATTCAAATAGAGATGATGGTGAGCATCCCGGGGTGTTGAGGATGAAGGGGGCTAAGTGGTAAATAGGCCACTGGAGAGATGAGCAGGGATAGGAAGAGGGGCTCAGCTGCTCCCCACTGAAGGAGCTCCTTCCTGTCCTCCCTTTGTCCCAAGCACCTGCACCCTCCATTTCTCACTCTAGAGGTGAGGGGAAGATGGATTGGTGGAGATGTAGTTTGGGATGCCCTCACCCCCCTTCCTGATTGGCTTCTCTGTTCCCTTTTAGGTGCTCAGAGTATGTGTGTGGGGGTGCCCCTGCCAGGCAAGCATCCTCAACCATCCTCAACCTGAGTATGCTAAGGGTCTGAGCTCACCCATGAGAGGGTCCAGATGTCCAGCTTCTTCCCTGCTAATTAGTGCCATTAATTAACAAGTGACTTGTGGCTCTGGGAGTCTTGAACTTTGGCATGCTGGAGCAGGGGGCAGCACTGTGTACAGGTTTCGGGGGCCTAGGAGGAGGCAGTAAAGGAGAAAAGACTTCAGATTAACCCTGCCCTGGACAGAGAGCCCCCCACCCCCGGCCCCGAGTACTGGCCTTTCTTTCTCCTGTCCAACTGGGCCAAGAGAGCACAGCTAGCAAAGAGTGGGGTTAAGGCTGCCAAGGTGGGAGGGGGAGGGGGTTCAACCAAAGCCTGCTGTAGGAAGCCCTAGTCCCACAGACAGCCAGAGAAGGAACAGGAAACATGGCATTCTCTACCCCAGATTATTGCTGGAGAACTGGGCTCTGCCGAGAAGACCCCCTGGACTGACTGGGGGAAACATACCCTTAGCAGGAGGTTACCCTGATCTGGTCTGAGAGCCAGGCCCTGGCCTGAGAGATTACCCAGCCACTGTCTTGGGGGGAGCGCCTCATCTGATGGGGAAGACAGTCCCTGCCCTGTGGGAAGCCCCTGATCTAGTGGGGGACACAAACTTGAGAAAAGGCTCTTAACCCTTTGGGTGATGCAGAGATTGGTACCAAAGGAGGGTGTGAGGGAAGGGAGGGCAGGTAGGGCTCCTGGGAGCAGCTGCTCTGCTGTCCTTGAAGGAGCAGAGAGGAGTTGGGGACACATGAGCAAACTCAGCCAGGATGCCTTCGGCAACTCCTGGAAACAGGGAACTGCAACATGGAATCAGGCCAATAGACAGGTTGGCTTCAAGTGGAGGACTCATTTGAGGGAGAAGGTGGCTAAGGCCCACTAGGGACATGGTGGGCAGCAACTTTGGGACTTCCAGTTGGCTTGTGGGGACCCATTCAAAGTTGGGTTGACACCTGGCCCCTGGCCGGGGGTCTGAGTGTGGTGATCTGGCTTGAGTGGAATCAGAGAAGGAACAGAGGTGGCTTGTTGTGACCAGGGGTCATGGACAAGAGATCAAGAGGGGGCCTGAGACCAAGGAGAGGGTCAGAGGTTCAAGGCAGCCTCATACCTGTGCATGACTGGGTGTGGTGTTAAGAGGCAGCAGCATCACCTTGGAGCCTTTCAGAGCTGCAGACCTTCAGGCCCTGCCCAGACTGATCCTCAGAGGTGGCCCCTGAACAGGACCCTCCAGAGAGCGTGTGCACACTGACGTTCCAGCAGCTCTGCTCCAGCTGCTCTTAATACTCCCCCAATTTTGTGGCTGAAGAAGTGGAGGCTCGGAAGTGGAAGAAGGTGGTGGTGGCGTTGGCTGGCATAGGCAGGGGGTTCAGGGACTTAGGTACTGGCACTTCAGGCTTCCACTGGGAGCAGGGAACATAGGCAATGGGGTGCTGGTGATCTTCACAGTTGGTCTTTTGGGAGGAAAAGTCCTGTTTGTAACACTCAGCAATTTCCATGGTGTAGATGCTCTGGCCATGGTGGGTTTCAAGCTATCATTGTGATGTCACTGAATGTGGCCTTGGAAAGAAATGTGCTTGGCTCTTGTGTGCTCGAAGCCGAATCCCACACCACTGATTTCTGTGTGCACATTTTCTTTTCTTGGCCTGAGAGAAATGTCAGAAGAAACAGAACCATTCCTCCCCCATGGACAGGTGGCCCGAAAGACCCATGGACAGTGGTGCTGTGCTAGCACCTCAGTGTATGGCTGGCCTTAGGGAGCTGTCCCCTCCTTGGGGACAGGGTCAGTGACACGGTGGCCTTTCTCCCCATCCTAGCTGCCTGTCACCCTCAGCTCACCTGCATTCCAGCAACTTCTCTCCAGGCTGTGAGCACTGGGAGCATGGAGCCCAGGTCTGGGAACCTGGTTAGTTTACTCTCAGCCATGCTTAGTTTACTCCCTTCACCTGAAAAGCCTCATTTCTCATAAGGCTCAGTTCACTATGTGGGAACGGCCTGATCAAACAGCCCTGTGTCAAGACTGGCTGCAGCTGAAGCCTGTTTAGCCCAAACCTCCCAGATCCTGGGTCTGGGCTGGTACTGCTCCTTTTTTTTTTTTTTTTTTTTTTTTTTTTGGTGTGTGGGACCCTCGCTGGCAGCCGGCTCGCAACCCAACGCTCAACCGCTGCGCCACCAGGGGAGGCCCCTGGTGCTTTTCTCTTCTGAGAAGTTGTGAGCCATGGAGAACCTGGGCAGAGAGGCCTAAGCTGTAGGGTCTGGTGTCTCCTTTGCTGCTGCTTATGTTATAAGGGCAGAAAGGACACAGGGCAGGTTTTCTGATCCAGCAGACGGGGTAAAGGAGGAGAGAGTCCTGGAGCCCTCAGTGGCTTTTCAGGCTTTTATTGGGATTTACCAGGTACAAGGCAGGCAGGGGTACTGGTGGGCTGGGAGGCTGGCTGACTGGCAGGCCTCCCAGCCCCCAGCAAGTCTTCACTTTGTCTGGGCTCTCCAGCGTTCTCTGGTGGTCTCTGCTGCTCTGCTCTCTTGTGGTTCTGCTTCTGCTTCTTCTCTGTGACGCCGCCCTTAAAAACCCAGTCCTCAGCCCAGGTGAATCCCATATGCGTCTGCCCACACCCTATTCCAGGTGCCCGCCATCAGGCATGCATTCGGGACTGCAGGGTTCCGTCATCTATCCTGACGGCAGGAGGGCAGAAAAGCCTGATACTTTTACCTTACTCTACATATGGGGGACCTTGGGAACTCACTTGTGACTTTTACACACTTGTGTAGGGTGCTTTTGTGTTAACAAAGCACTTAGACATACATTGTCTTGTATTATCAGAGTCCTGCAGGGGCCCTGTGGCAGTAAGGGAATTGCCCAGTGAGGGCAGAGCTGCTGGCTGCAGCGTTCATGGCTCCACCCCTTCCCCACTGCCTACTAGGCCCTTCATTCCCACCATGCCTCACTCTACACACCTCTAAATGAGACTTGATTCTCTTTAAAGTTCCTTCCAGCTCTAACATCCTGGGCATTGAAAATATCAGGGAAAAAATATGTCAGGGGCTCATTTATTTAAGCAAACTTGGAAAATTCTGCAGGGAATGGGTATATGTAAATATATGGGTGTGTGTGGATGTATTGAGGGTACATGGGTGTGTCCCTCTGGTTGTGTGAGGTGTGTATGAGTGTGTGCAGGTGCACAGGTATACTGAGGGTGTTGTAAGCACCTGGATGTGCGAAAAGCGTGTATATGTGAATAGACAGTGGGAGAGAAGCACAGCAGGACAGACTGATGTCTGTCTTTCCTCCTAGGACTCTTACCTCTTGCGCTCCACACTGTGGACTCTGTGACCTGCTTTACAGGATTTCTGGGGGTTTGTGAGCAGAATAGGACCCTGAATGCCCCCCCCACTGAGGGCCAGGGCCTCCTCAGTCTGGAACTGATGGTCACAGCCCCTTCCCAGTGGGCTGGTGCCCACGACGGGCACCGGATTAGTGGACAAGTGATACAATGGACACATATGGCCTTGAGTGCCGGGTGCGGCCCAGGGCCCCTTACTCAGCGCCACTAGGATTAGACCTAATGAATTGGAAGGAGTTAACAATGCTTCGGGGCCGAGCAGAGACCCAGGAGGCCTGCTCAGGCCCTGCGCTGCGGCCGCCTTTCACCACTGAGGTGTAATCCGCTTTGAAATCAAAGGTGGTACAAAGTATGAATTTAAATTTGACATTTACAGCTCCGGTGAGATGACGTAGCCTAGAAAGGTCTCTTCTTCTTTAAGGGGGCTGGGGGTAGGGAGAGGAGGAGAGTGAAGCCATCTGCTCAGAGGAGGCCCAGGCCGGCCCAGTCCTGGCCAACTTTCTCCAATGCCTTAGGCTGGGGCTAGGGAGAGAGGATCGGGGGATGAGGAGGCAGCTGGGAAGATGGAGGCAGGGAGTACAATTCATTCTCCCACCCTCAGTTCAGGGGGTCCCAGCAGCAGGGCTCCCCTGATCCTGGGGCAGTTCCTAACGAGACAACTAAAGTAGAATTCTTGCTATAGTTCCTTGGTCCCATTTTTCTGTTGGATTAAAATAATTATTTAAATTGTGATAAAATACATATAATGTAAAATTTACCATTTACCATTGAATTGACAATTCAATGGTATTAGTTACATTCACAATTTCGTGCAGTCATCACCACTATCTATTTACAAAACTTTTTCATGACCCCAAACAGAAACTCTGTACCAACAGTGATTTCTGATTTCTCACTCCTTACAGCCCTGGTAACCTCTAATCTTCTTTCTGTCTTTATAAATTTGCCTATTTTAGATATTTAATGTAACTGGTGTCATAGAATAGTTATCCTTCTGGGTCTGGTTTCTTTAACTTAATACAATGTCTTCAATATCACAGCACTTAACATAACTTCCTTTTTATGGCTAGATAATATTCCATTGTCTATATACATATATATATATATCACATTTTGTTTACCCACTTGTCAGTTGATGAACATTTGTATTATTTCCACCTTTCTGACTATTGTGAGTAATTCTGCATGGAACACTGGCATGTAGGTAATCTGTTTGAGTCGCTATTGTCAGCCTTTTGGGCTGTACACTTAGGAGTGGAATTGCTAATTCATATGCTAATTTTACATTTTATTTTTTTTATAAACTTGCAAAAGTGTTCTCCATAGTGACTGCACAATTTCATATCCCTATCAGCAATGCATGAGGTTTCCAGTTTCTCTACATCGTAGCCAATACTTATTTTGGGGTTTTTTAAATTATTATCACAGCCACCCTAGTAGGGTAAAATGGTGTCTTCTTGTTGTTTATCTAATGACTAATGATGTTGAGCATCTTTTCATGTGTTTGTCATTCACATATCTCTTTGGAATCTGGCCCCATTTTATAGATAAGGAAACTGAGGCTGTAAACTGAAGGTGTGACCTTCTGGGCCAATTTGTATTTGCCTCCAGCCTTGCGAGCTCTCTACCCTCATACCTCCAGCAACCACCAGGGACTCCCACATTGCCCAGACACCTCTGGGACTCTGCTGAGCTCTGGGCTTGGTGGAGGGAGAAAGTAGCACTGTCTGCTCTGTGCCAGCACCGAGCCCCACTCCTTGACCTTGGCCTGAGTTCCTTTCCCTCTGCGTCCCTATGGTGACTTCCTGCTCATTCTTCCAACCCAGGTCAGGCCGAACTCAGCCTCCTCTCCCGGGTTCCCAGGCAGCTCTGTCCTTGCGCCAGCACTGGGTTCCTCACAGCATGTTAGATCCCTTATCAGGGGTCTTCTTCAAGAACAGGAGCTGCGCCCCCTCCCCTGGAGCCTTCAGCGTAGAGAGAGGTAGGTGCTCTGCCTGCCACATCTCAACACACAGTTGATTGCTGGGGGGGAAGGAGAGGGAAGGGGAGAACACATACACCTCTTAACATGTGCTGAGCACCGGCAACATGCCAGGTCACGATAGGCCATTTCCTTACCTACTTGTCTCAAGTTCACAACAACCTCACCAGGCAGGTATCTTCATTATTGACTCCTGCAGACAGATTCAAGTCCTCCCGGGTGAGCATGAGAGGGCCTGTGTCCTATAGTCTTGGCCTCTTTGATAGCCACCTGTCACCCCTCCCAAGCCTTCCTGTGCTCTGGCAGAGCCCCCTGGCTCTCCTGTCCTTTCGTTCCATGTCTGTCATGCCCCAGACTTGGATGGTGGTGATCCACAGTTTTGTTGATGTCAAAACAATGTCTGACCCCCACCCAAATATGGGCTGCAGGGCTTCCTAAGTTCCTCCGTAAGAATTAGGGAACACTCTACCTCTGGTGGAGTTACTTTCCCTTTGTTACAATGTGGAAACTGAGGCTCAGAGGACTTCAGTAACTTGTCTGGTACTACAGAGAGTGGATAGAGGCCAGCCACAGTTTTAGATATTTTGCCTCAAACCCAGGACTCTTTTCTCTAACTCTTTTCTCTAAAGTTGCCTCTTTGGATCCAAAACCTGCTTTCATCAATCTGTAGCAGGCATTTTAAAATACAAGCCAGCCTTAGATTGATTTTCCTTCAGCCCTTAATTTTCTCATCCCTAAAATGGGAATAGTAAAACCTAGTTCCCAAAGCTGCTGGAAGAGCTTATGATGAATGAAAAGCATACCTGGCACGTAGTAGGTGCTCCCTAAATGTCTTTCCCTTCATTCTTTGGGCATAGCCTCCCTCCTTTCTTGGGGCCTGTTGCGGTGGGAAATGACAATTGCTAGGTTGGGGGGTAGGCAACTGCGTTTGAAGTGACAGTGACAGATGGGTGCGGTGGCTCTCCCAGGCGCCCGGCCAGCCCTGCGGTGCGTGTCCACCAGCCCCCGGACATTTCCTCCCTCCTCCTGGCCACGATGAGGTGTCATTTGCCGCCTGTCCCTTCTCGTCATCGATTTCCAAGTCGTTAATTAACGGGGCTTGTCAGCTGGGAAGATGAATTCTGTCCTCAGCTCTCGGGGCCTTTTGTTTTGGGATTGTAAATGTTATAGATCTCCCATGATGGAAGGCCATGGGGTCAGGGGGCGCTAGGCTGCCCAGTGAGGGTGGCAGGCAGGGAGAGGAGCCTCTGGGCCTGGCTGGACCCTGCTAGTCTGAGGCAGGCTTCCTCATGGCAGCCTCTCTGGTTTGGTTCCTGGTGTTGCGGTAGGAGGGATAAGGGAGTTTTTCTGTCATCAACACCGTCATTCTGGGGGAAGCTCCACTGTGCCAAGTGGTATTGATTTGGCCCTGCCCACAGTGGGGCGTGATGAGAGGGAGGCACAGTCCCTACTGGGTCTGAAGGCGAAGACCGCATGATCCCCGGGGAGACACAGTGTTGTGTTTGGGAAATAACTAGCTTGACAAGGGAGTCACAGTTCTGGCCTGGGAGAGCCCTCAGTCTGATGGGGGAGAAGGTTCTCCATGGCAGGAGGGGAGGCAGCCCTGCCTTGGGAACCCCAGACTGATGGACAAACATAGACCCTGCCCTGTGGGGAGTTTAGGCCTTGAAAAAAAAAGCCACTCTTAGCTTGACTCAGCTGTTTATCTGAAGTTTCTTCCTGGACAGGTGGGCCTTTGGTCTCTACATGTGAGGTCTTAGGGCAGGCAACTGGTTTCACCAACAGTTGCCCTGAATTCAGGCAGGCAAAATAGAGGCTGATGTGAAAATTAAAAATGATGCACTTGATTTTCAATGATCTGAGCCATGGGCTTTGTGTTTGGAAGTGCTCACAGAGCACTGAGCAAGAGCTGTGGAGCAGCCGCACACATCAAGGAGGCCCAGCCTCTCTTACCCCAAGGAGTGGTCAGGGTATAGGGAAGAGGAAGGTCATGCCCTTCGTTTTCTGGGTTATTCTGCTCCAGGACTCGCCGGGACTGGTGAATACAGACTGGAGCTCAGGGTAGGCCCTCAGGAGACCCAGTTTGAGCAACAAAATTCCTTCTGCCTTGCTGTGTGTCCTGGGGGGTGTTCCTCTTGTCTCTGGATCTCCGGTTCCTGCAAGAGGACTGAGCAAAGGTACTACCTCTTCTTATGCTCGGAAGTCACATAAGTGGTGGTTAGAACTCAGAGCCAGGGCCCTGGAGTCTGCATCTGGTCCCAATCTCTTAACCTTGGCCCAGCTGTTAAACCCCTTTGAACTTCATTTCTTTACCTGTGAATTGGGGATAGTAGCAGCACACAGTTCTTATGAAGAAGAACACAGTTATTATGAAGGTTGGGGAGAGTGAGTGCTATCCCAGCACACAGGGCATACTCCAGGATGGGAGGGCTGGTGGAGGGGGTCCCCCAGACCCCAACCCCACCTGACCTGGGTCCCTACTTTGTAGACAGAAGATCTGACATCCAGAAAGGGTCAGGCACTTAACCCAAGGGAATATTGAGAGCTGTTGGTAGAGCAGGGACTAGAATCTAGACCTCTGGACCATCCCAGTGCCCTTTCCCCATCACCGCCTGTGGCATGCGGCCCTGGCCCCACTCCCTCTGGGCACTCCACAGCTTCCTCTCTCTGCCACCTGGGGCCTCTGGCTTTGAGTGAGTGAATAAATGAAAAAGAACTCACGGACGCTGTGTTTTCCTCCTTAGCTCTAGTGGAGTCCTGACGGGGGCCTGCTCCATTTCATAGAGAACCCCCAGTAGTCCCACTAGACAGATGGAAAAACTAGAGGTCAAGGAGCACGGCTGTGCAATGAGCCTCTGAAGGAGCTGGTGCTTCCTGGCTGGCCCTTCCCAGGGGTTTTAGAGCCAGGAGGCTGGGATGGTGTGGGTAGAGTTGTGGGAACCCTAGCAGAGGATGCCAGCTGGGAGGTGGAAGAGCCAGGCCTGTGGGGGGCATTGGTGGATCCTGGGGTCCCTGTGCAGGCCGTGATGAGGACATCCCCTGTGCCAGTGCTGCAGATGTGCGCTTCCCTCCTGCAGAGGCAGCTCCCCACAGTCCTGCTTCTCTCCCTCTGTAAATCACTGGCTAAGGGGCTGGGATCTGGGAGGAGGAGCTGGGCGGAGCACTGTAGGGGAAATTTACAGCAGTGATTTTCTCTTCCTTGTTGGAAGCTTGAGGGGGCTGCATTAACTCTGCTGTGCCTCCTTGTAAATATCATCCATGCCCCTAGCCTGACATTCCATTACTAGGCTGAGGCTGGAGCGAGGCTACTGCAGGGAGAATGGAGGTTAGACTTCAGCCAGAACTTCCCAGACACTGAAATGAATGAGTGGAGGGAGCAGCAGTGTGTAGCAGCCGTGTGATAGGTAGACGGGAGGGCTTATGGGGTACCACTCATCCAGTGGACACGTACTTAATGAGCACCTGGTATGTGCGGGCTGAATGCTAAGTGCGTTGAGCTTCTCAGAGGTGAGCTGAACCATCTGGAGCCCAGGGGTGAGAGGGACTTTAATGGGACAGCCGTACAGTGCTTGCTGGAGATGGTGAGACTGCCTGCCGATTCCACATGGGAATCTGAGGGTATCACTACCCTCCTGTGTCTGGGCTGGATTGGAAGCCTGGGAACGGACTTCTCTGCCCACACTAACCTCCATCGAGCTTAACTGTAGCTGCCTGCCCTGCGCTGTCCTCTCGTGGTGACGTCTTCATAGACCTACAGGACCATCAAGTTTGATGGTCACTCCTTATGGTCTCTTCAAGTCTCAGCGTACACCCCCCTCCAACTACTGCTTTCTGTGGTTTTAAGCTCTACCTGGCTGGGTAGGGCTGGGATAGCCTGCCCCTCAACTTCCTAGCCCCTCTTCTCAAAATGCCTGGATTTCCAGGACAAGCACTTCTTTAGGCAGGGGAGTAGCAGGGAGAAGTCAAGGAAATCTCCATAATGCTCAGGGAAAATGTGTGATGTTTCCACAAAGATCCCAGACCCAGAGTCCACCTGGTGAGGAAGACAGGGCACCTTAGACCTCAGCACATCAGGTTCTTGGCTTGACAGCTTATCTGCTCTGTGACCTTGGGCAAGTCAGTGATCCTCAATTTTTCATCTATAAAATGGAGTTGAAAACACCCAACATTGTCATGCAAGTTAAATAGAAAAATACATTGTAAATTGAAAGGTGCAATAATAAACAATGTTAAGCACCAAACTGGGTTGGAATGTTGCCTTAACAGTTTCCCAGCAGGACAAATGCTATTTTGACATTTTATGGGCAAGAAAACCTTGGTTTAGGGCCTCCCCGGTGGCGCAGCGGTTGAGCGCTGGGTTGCGAAGCCGCCCGCAGCCTCTGCAGCACTGGTTCGATCCCCGGCTGCTCCCCGGCCACCAAAGGAGGGTCCCGCATGGCGCGCAGACCTCTCCTGCCGCCCGCTGCTCCCCTCAGCAGTGTACTTCGGTCCTTCTGCCTGCTCTGCTCCCCGCTCTGGCTCTGGTGAGTTCTCTCACCCTCCCGCGCTTCTGACTGTACCCAGTGCTTGTATAATTAATTAATTAATTAATTAATAATAAAAAAACCTTGGTTTAGAGAAGTTAAGCAATTTTCTAATCTCACAGAGAGTACTAACTAGATGGGGTTGGAGGGTACTTAGGGGGCATTGGGGCTCAGACATTTACTTCCAAAGCCTTGAATCTCCATGGGGCAGTGCAGTGTGTGGCCTGCTGGTTGGGGTGCAGCCTGACTTTGACCTTACCCTGGGTCATACTTGCCAAAGAATCTAAGACTCCTGTGTTTTTTCAAAGGTAGTATACCTGCTTTTGCTAGGCAGTGCATATAAAGCACAGATTTCAAGAGGGACAAATAGGTGAGAATGGGGACTATATAGTCCTCTGCCCCTGCTCCTCACCCCCAGTTTCCTTCCTCGGAGACAACCATTATCACTTGCTTTATTGTGCAGCCTTTCAGAGACAGCTTATCTATGTATTTTAGGTATACACACATATACACATACGTATTTTTATGTATTTAGATAGATAATTTTAGTGTTTTTTTTTTTTTTTTTTTTTTTTTTTTTCAAAAAGAGGCATGCTAGTTGCATCTTATTTCTAGGAAGCATGTTCTATCAGACAGGTGCGAGCTGCCTGTGATAGGAAGTGTTAGGGCAGAAGCTGCCTGGAATGTGGCAGAAGGGACCCCAACATTGAATGGGTTGCTTGTTTTCTCTCCTGAATCCTCTCTGTCACCACATTCTGCAGAAGTATGAATAATCTAAGGGATATGACCTGTCGTAGCGAGTCTTCAGGAAAGCAAGAGAACATCAGGTGAAAATGGAGCCCACCCCTGGATAGATTCCCAGTGCTGCTAGGCCCTAAGATGGGGTAGGCTAGAGGAGGCCCCAGGACATCCCAGGAGAAAGGCTACCACCATGCCTTGGGGATGAGGGTGGGATGTGCTCAAGAATGTTTGTAAAGGCTCAAGCAGGAATCTGCCCTCCTGATCCTGAGACCTCAAGACCTTGGGTTGCTGGGCTCAGATCTGCCCTGGGGACAGGGTGGGGGCATCTGGTGTCTGACCCTCTAATCCAGCCCCTACCAATCACTGAGCGAGATAAGGGCAGGTCACCCGCTGACCTTGGCAGGGAGGGGGATGATAGTGCTGCAATTAGAGGATCCTGCTCTCAGGACAGGAGCCCTCCAAAAGAGCTTCTTGTCTGCTTTTCCCAAACAAGACATTTGCGTTCCACTTTCACAATGTTGAAACCATTTCTGAGCTGCCCTTGTATTTTTAAAGTGCACATATCTTAATTAAGCACACAGCTTGATCATCCTTGTGTGTGTTCATCCATGCAAGTATCCCCCATCACAATGTGGAAAAATTTCAGCACCCAGAAGGATCCTTCTTGCCCCTTCCCAGTCTACTGGATTACAAAATAATCATAGATTAGATAGTCTTGAACTTCATGTGAATGGGCTCTTCCAGGAGACTGGTCTTGCTTTCTTCACTCAGCATCCTGTCCAGAGCTCTATTTGTATTAGGGGTGATGCACTGTTTTTCCCTTTTTACATGCTACATAGTATTCAATTGCATGACTAGCCCACAAGTTCTTTATCTGTTCTCCTAATGATAGACATTTGCATTTTTTTCTGGTTGTGGCCTAGTAAAAGCAGTGCTGTTGTGAACAGCCCTGTACATGTCTTGGTGGACACATAGGCACATTTCTGTTGGGCAGGTCCCTGGGGGGAATGCTCGGTCATGGCATTTTGCCTTTCATTACTCATTACATGAACTATTGCTAATGATCCCACTTTTATGTAAAATTTTATAGTGCACATATAGAAAAGTGACAATATATAAATGAATATCTAAAGGAGTTTTCTAGAAAATGAACCTCATATGAACCAGCACCCAGAATAAGAAACAAAACATTCCCCAAATCTAGACGACCCCATGGGCCTTCTTGGAGGCTCGAACCTTCTCCCTGGTACCTACTCCCCTTACATCATGGATACAATCTGTGTTTTTTAAAACTTTATAAAAATGGAATTACATGGGATAGACTGTTCGGTATTTGATTTCTTGCATCGTGTTTGTGAGATTCAGTCATATTGTGTGTAACAGAAGTTTGCTCTTTTTCATTGTTTAGTATTCCAGTGTCTGTGTGCCACCATTAATTTATCTGCTCTTCTGGGGGACATTCAACCATTACCAGCAGTGCTCCTCTGACATTTCTAAAAGTAGAACTCTCAGTAGACGTGCCTCTTAGCCTTAAACACATGTATTTATTTTTAAATTAAGAGGCTAATTTTAGAGAATCTTTAAGTTTACAGAAAAATGGAGCCAAAAGTATAGAGTTCGCAGATACCCCCTCTCTCTCTGCCCACAGTGTCCCTTATTATTTAACATCTTGCATTGCTGTAGTACATTTGTACTACAGTGAATCTGTGTTGTGACATTATTATAAATTGAAGTCCACAGTTTATATTCAGGCTCATTCTTTGTTTTGGTTTTATGGGTTTTGATAAATGCACTAATTTCACATGTCTACCTTTTATAGTATTACACAGTTTCACTGCCCTAAAAATCCTCTCTTCTCCATCCATTCATCCCTCCCTCCCCACTAGCCCTGGCAACCACCAGACTTTTTATTGTCTATAGTTTTGCCTTTTCCAAAATGTCATGTGATTTCAAATGTGATTGAAATCCTACAGGATGCTTTAGATGGGCTTCTTTGACTTAGTAATATGCGTTTAACTTTGCTCCTTGTCTTTTTGTGACTTGATAGTGCATTTCTTTTTAACACTGAACAATATTCCACCACAAGGATGTATCACGGTTTAGCCAGCCATCTTTTGAAAGAGACATAGTGGATTCCAAGTTTTGGCAATTACTAATAAAACTGCTATATAAACTTCTGTGTGGACTTAAGTTTCCAACTCATTTGGATATTTTGATAATACCAAGGAGTGTGATTGCTGGATCATATGGAAAGGATATGTTTGTACCATTTGGCATCTCCATCAGCAATGGATGAGACTCCTCCACATTTAGTCTTTTGGATTTAACCCTTCTAATCAGTGTGTAAGAGCAGCTTGTTGTTTCAGCTTGTTGTTCCCTAGTGACCCATGATGGGAACATCTTTTCATGTGCCTATTTGCCTGCTAGATATCTTCTCTGATGAGATGATTGTTCAAATCCTTTGCCCACTTTTTAGTTGAGGTGCTTTTTTTCTTGTTGTCTTTTAGACTTCTATTTATATTTTGGATGCCAGTCTTTTATTAGCTATGTGTTTTGCAAATATTTTCTCTTACTCCACTTCCAGAGATCCTTGCATTCTTCTAAAATGTATTATTTTAACTTAATTTTTCAGAAGATTTATTTATGCGTACAAGAACTGGGGTGTAGGCCAGAGGTGTAGGGGATAAGAGGATTCACCAGAGACAAGAGTGGTGAGCAAAACAGAATTGACTGAAATACAATGATGAGGGGAACAGCAGGTGAGACAGGCGAGGTCTGCTGTGTCATGTGGGTCAGCTCCCTGGCTGGGGATAGCTTGAAAGTGTTGAGACTTAACCCCTTGTGCCACCAGGGAGGCCCCAAAAGATATCAATTTTAAATGGAATTTTACATCATACCAGTCATGGGGAACCACAATCACTTGCTACAAAAGAAGGTAACTAAAACAAATAAAACAGAAGGCACCTTGTTATTCCATTCCAGCTGAGTCCTGGAGCTCTGAGTCTGAGACTTTTAAGCTCTCCTGTTAAAAAGGGAACCAACAAGTGATAGTGATGTGCAAGCTGTACTAGCACCAAACTGAGACATTCTCCTGGTCAAAATCAGGAAGTTTGAAAAGTAATTGAAGCCATAACTTTTTTCTCTAAGAAACGCCATTTAATGCTGGTCATCATTATCTCCTGAAGTAACCCTTGGGAATCACTGATACAGTCTACCCCTTTGCCCTGCCTCTGCCTATCTGGTGCTAAAATCCTTTGATCTTTCACCCTGTGTGTGTGCATCCCTCCAGTGAGCAGGAAATCACTCCCTTCTAAGATAGCCTGTCTCCCCAGAGGCAACTCTAGTAGGAAACTCTCTATTGCATCTAGCCAGAATCTCCCTGTAACTTCCTCACTAGTCCTGCATTAGGGATCTCAGGATCAAAGCTAATCTGTTTATCCCAGAGAGCCAATTAGCCTCTCAGGGTCTTAGTTTCTCATCTAAAAACTGGGGCGAATAGTACTTTGTAGGGAATCTTTAATGATGACATGAGCATGTAGAGTGCTCAACCCCAGGCCTGGTCCTCAGGAGGTGGGAGGAAAGGAGCCTTTCTGTGGATTCTACTGTGTATTTACCCATGGGAGGGGGTGAAGAGGAGTTGGGACAGGTTTGTCTAGGCAGTGTCTCAGTATCATTGGGCAGGGCCAGGATCTGAAAGTCTGGAGAGGTTCTGCATTAAACTGGGTTTGTGTCCTAATGGAATTTTAGGGGTAATCTGATCCAACTTTTTCATTTCACAGTCCAAAAATCCAGAGATCAGAAAGGCTGAGAGATTTGTCCATGGTCACATAATGAGAGACAGTGTGGAGGCTTGTGGGGTAGGCTGGTTTCTTAGTGCTCTGTAGAAAAAACTGGATGTGGAGTCATGAGCTCCAGTTATGGGCTATCCCACTATGTAGATACCTTACTGTGTGACCTTTGGCAAGTGTTTTTTGCTCTCTTAATCTCAGTTTTCTCACTTATAAAATGAGGCATTGACCTAAATTGTTTTGGGTTCCTTCTGTTCTCAAATCAAGGAAATGGGTCTTGAGCTTGATGCAAGGGTGAGAACAACTTACCTAGGAGACAAGTGAATTCCAGGTGGGGGGAAACAGTATAAACTAAGGTTGGGGAGATAACTAGATTGAATTTTATATTGGGGAAATAAGACTGCAGGACAATTATAGTGTATGGGAAACACCTAACACTTAGTGTGGTGTCTAACTCAATAAATTCTGTTTGCTTTCCCCAAGCAAAACTTCCTATTTCCCCATCTCCATCTCATTCATTAAATTGAAAGATAATGGTTTTGAACCAAGATCCATTCTTCTCTTCTTCTAAAGCAGTAAAGTTGTAGCTTGGCACCTGGTTACCTAGAAACTAATTAGCCCAACCCTCTTATAGCTTGGTGAACATTTGACAAAGCCCCTACAAGTGGAATGGGAGCAGAAATGATGTGTTGCTAGTTAAAATACTACTCATGTGCTCCTCCCACTTTTCTCTTTCCTGGAGATGTTACACAGACATGAATGTGACTCAGTGTGACCATGAATCATTAAGACCTGGTGGAGAGGCCTCCCCGGTGGCGCAGCGGTTGAGCGCTGGGTTGCGAAGCTGCGCGCGGCCTCTGTGGCGCCGGTTCGATCCCCAGCTGCTCCCCGGACACCGGAGGAGGGTCCCGCATGGCGCGCAGACCCCTCCTGCCGCCCGCTGCTCCCCTCAGCAGTGTACTTCGGTCCTTCTGCCTGCTCTGCTCCCCGCTCTGGCTCTGGTGAATTCTCTCACCCTCCCGCGCTTCTGACTGTACCCAGTGCATGTATAAACAAAACAAACAAACAAACCAGCAAAACAAATAATAAAAAGCATGCTCTATAAAAAAAAAAAAAAAAAAAAAAAAAAAAAAAAAAAAAAAGACCTGGTGGAGAAAACCTCATAGAGGCAGTGGGTTCTTGTCTGACACTGTATAGTGGAGCAGCCCTCCTACTCACCTGTTACATGAGGAGGAGATAAGTCTTTGTTATTTAAGCTGGCTGGTAGACTATTTGTTACAGTAGCTCAGCCTTTTAGCTAGGTGAGTAGGTGCAGAGGGGAAGTCAGGTGACTCTTCATTACAGAGTTCTGAGGATTTCTGAGGGCCAGCTTGCTGCTCTCTGATGAAGGGTCAGCCCTTTGGCCTCTCTCCCTGGGTGATAGCTATAAGCCAATTAATAGAAGGTCCCTATCAAAGAAAAGGAATTTGGGAGGGAGGGAGAGGGAAGAAGAGAAAGGACATGACACCAAAGAAAGAATCCTGTAAGAGGCCTTTGAGATAGTCTTGTCCACCTGAAGCTCTGTCAACTGCTGCCCTCCCCCCGCCCCCATTTTATGAAGGAAGGCATGGAGTCTCCAGGAGGTAAGGTCACAGCATAACTA
>NW_023605083.1:107405757-107430757 GCF_014898055.3 Talpa occidentalis
TCACGTGATGGATGGGAGTGAGCAATGGCTTGGAAGTCAAGCAGCCTGGGTTCAGATTCTATCTGTTATTAGCTATGTGACCTTGGGCAAGTCATTTGCCTTCTCTGAGTATCAAGCAGTCTTGACTAAATAGGGATAATAAGACCAACTTTCAGGGCTGCAGAGGGAGGGAGATGAGGTTGCTGCATGTGTGGCATGGAGTCCAAATGGAGTCCAGATGAGGTAGCTTCTCTCCTTGCAAGGAGATGAAGACTGGCTGAGCCAAGGCTCAAAGGTTCCAGAACTCGTGACTTTTCAATCTGTGTTCAGGGCCCCAGGCTCCTCTACTCCATGTGACACCAGCACCAATGTTAACCCAGCACTGCCCAAGCCGTAGGTTGAGTGGCCCAGGCCTGTTTAAGCTGAGTCTGGCCTCATAACCAGTCTTCTCCACACACAAGGCAGTGACTAGATGTTCTGGCACAGGAACCCACAGGGCCAGTCTCCTCTGCCCTCCCTGAGGAGACCTGGAGGGTGGTTCCCACCTTTCCCATAGCAGGCACCCTGCCATCTTCTGGTGAGCAGGGGCTGTGGACTGCTGGCTCTTGAGTTCTACTTCTATGAAGAGGCTGTGGGCCTAGAGAGTCTCCAGGCAGCCTTCTTTCCTCTCCCAGGAATTCACCTTGGAGAACTATCCAGTATCTGCAGTGCTGAGCTAGGTTGTGCCCTAAACAAGGGGATGAATCCCCCGTCAACCTGTGCCTCTTTTGCTGTTTATCAAAAAAACTCCAGGTGTATCTTCAGGGGACAACTTACCCCTGGGGCTGCAGTCTCCTCTTCGTAAAATGGAGACAATAAGTAATTCTCAGTGAAGGTCAGATTCCTCCCCACCTCTCCCCGCTTTGCGCACATACAACCTCTCACTGCCAGCCCCACCCCAGCCGCCTTTAGCCACCAGTCTCTCTAACAAACAGAAACTTGGAAATGAAGCCTACCGGGCACCAGAGATGGAAGCTGCCCAGTCCTCACCCTTGCTGTGTTTCTCCATATCATTGTCCAGGGTCTCCCCTACCTGGCTGGGCAAGCGAGGACAAGGGTGAGGAGAGGAAGAGAAAGGACAGGGGATTGGGTTAATGTGCGGCGGGGCTAATGTACATGCTTTCTCTGAAGGGGTTTCTCTGTTTCATGCAACTCTGTAATCTCTCTCCTGTGTGTTGGGGACCGGCCTGGCCCCCGTGTACGTGTGTGAGTGTCTTGGAGACGTCTGTGTGTCTCTTGCTCTGTGTGTACACCTGTCTCTGTGCACGTCGTATATAGGGATCTGGATGTGTGGGTGGATCAGGGGCTGTGTCTATGTACATGTGTGTCTGGAAGGAAGTGTACCCTGTGTCGTGGGTGTATCTGTGTGTGTTTGAATGGGGGGTATGTCAGTAAGAGTGGGTGTGAGTCTCCTCGTGGTGCCTATCAATGTGGGTGCAAAGATCTGAGTCTGCAGGTGAGTGTTAGTGGGGAAGGGATGAGTGTCTGATGGGGGGGTCAGTGTGTGCAGAGTGTGTGCATCTGTGTGGATAGATGTGAGCATCCTTGTGGGTGCATGGGAGGGTGTGAATACCTGTCTGTGTGTCTGGGTGGGGCTATTAGCTCAGAATAGCAGCATCTGTGTGCACATCATCTGGTATATCTGCCCATTAGTTTATGTGATGTGGGGAGGATGTGAGAGAGACATCTGTGCGGGGTAGATGTCCTGTGTGAGTCTGGGTGGACTGACAGTGTGGTATGTAGTACATGTATTTGTGTGTGTCTGTGTGGGTATAGCAGTGTATGGTGTGTATGTGGCATGGGTGTGTATCTATCTCCGTGTGGGTCTGAATGGGTGTGTTTCAGTGTGTGAAGAGTGTGTATATCTGTGCATGAGTCACTGAGTGTGTCTTTAGCACTATCTGGACTGTGGGATGTGTGTATCTTTGTGTCTGGAGGGGGTGTGTCGCTGTGTGTGGGCGTGTGCGTCTGAGTGTCTGTGTGCGTGTCCATACATCTGTGTGTCTGTGTGAATCTGCACCTCTCCAGCTTGGCTGGGCCCAGGCACTGTAAATCCATCAACTCCACATGATTTTGTCAATTCTGACAGCTAACTTCAACATGACGACAAATCTGGCCCCAGAGGATATTAAGCAAAGACACATGAGCCTATAATTTTCTGCTTCCACGTGTGAGATGCTATAATAATCAAAAGAAAATGAGTTTCTAACTACCCCAGCTCTTTGTGCTGTTGCCTTCATGCCGGCTGCACTAATTGAATCACCCGGCACCACTGTATCAATGGTAACTTGGGTATTGGGGGGTAATCAGGCGTGTGGGGGGGACCAGCTTGGAGAGGTGCGGGGGCTTTTGTGAAGGTCCCATCTGCCTCATGCACCAAAGCCGCCCGCCGCCCGCCCGCCTTTGGCTGGACAAGCGAGTGACTGAAGGGCGGCCCTTCACCCAGGGGAGGGCCTGGAGGGGAAGCCTGGGGGAGGGGGCACCTGTACCCAGATGCTGTGGCTCTGGCCTCTTGGTCTCAGAAGGAGACTCATGCAAAAATAATACAGAACCAGACTTTGGACTTGGGCCTACCTGGGTTCAGTTCTGGCTGAAGGCCCTTGTCATTTGACCTCTGGGGTGTGGTTTCCTCGCCCCAGAGGAAATCCATTGACCTCATAGGGGTGTTGGGAGGACAAGTAAGAACACATAGATTAAGCACTCCCAGCTGCCTTGCGAGAGGAGGCACTGGGAAGTTATCATTATTTTTGTCTTTACCAAGTGTTTACAGCATTTCAGCAAGCCTCAGCTGGTGTCTCTTCACAATGTGAGATAGGGCTCTTGACCCCATTCTGTATTTGAAGAAACTGAGGCTCAGAGAGGTTAAGTATCTTGGCTACTTGAGACATAGCTCTCTATGTAATTGTGGGGGGTTGAAGCAGGTGTGTGTGTGTGTGTGTGTGTGTGTGTATGTGTATTTCCAAAAAGGAAGAAGGAACAACTCCTGAGGCTTCTACAGATCCCCCACAACAGCCCTATGACTCAATAAAAAGAGTAGTTGTTCCATCTTGTATAACACTTAACATAGGGCATTTACATGCATTGATTCACATAGCCCTCACACTGAGTTTATGAGGTAGAAATGAAGTTATCCCTGTTTTTTTTTAAAATTTTCACTTTTTTTTTTTAAAGATTTATTTATACAAGAACCAGGGTACAGGCCAGATGTGTGGGAGGGTGAGAGGATTCAACAGAGACAGAGCAGGGAACAGAACAGGCAGACTGACGAAATACACTGCTGAGGGAGCAGTGGGTGAAATAGGAGAGGCCTGCCGCGCCATGTGGGTTTCTCCCAAGCTGGCCGGGATCAAACCTGTGCTGCAGAGGCTGTGGACAGCTTCACAGTGTGGCACTCAACCACCTGCGCCACCAAGGAGGTCCCAGTCATCCCTGTTTTACAGATGAGAAGACTAAAGCACAGAGGAAAAGTAATTTGTCCAAAATCCCATGGCTAGTAGGTGATATAATTGGGCTGTAAGCCTGGGAATTCTGCCTCCAATCTTTTTCATCTATCACATGTTCTTCTTAAAGATCCAACTATACTCACACAGGACCTTTTACCCCTCAGAATATTCCAAACTAAATCTCTCATTTATCTCCAAGAAATGTCTTCTCTGTCCACCCAAGTGACCATTCCTCTGAAGTGAACCCTCCAAGTAGGATGGAGACACCCTCATCTCCAACCCCTTGTGTACCCCTACATCAAGGAGGGAGATCACCCCATGTCCCACTCCTGCTTGTGTCTCACCACTTCTCATCAAACAGCAAATTTCCACGAAGCAGCTGCTATATACCTGGGACTGGCAGAACTAGGAGGCTATAAAGAGGACATTATTATAACTCCATTTTTTGTACTGTACTTTGCTTTGCAAAGTTTGGAGCAGGACAATGTACACAGGCTTTGGAACCAGGCAGACCTGGTTTCTGATTTGGGCACTGTCGCCAACAAGCTAGGAGCCTTTGGGCTTGTTGCTGAATATCTGTGACTTTGTTTCTCAACTATACAATGGGGACAATTCCACCCTTACTCTCAGGAATAAGGCCAGGAAGTCTGCACCCACCACTCCTATCTCATACTATACTGGAGATCCTGGCCCATGCAATAAGATAAGAACAAGAAATAACAGACATACAGATTGGAGAGGAAAAGAAAAACCATCTTTATTCACAAGCAGGATCATCTACACAGAAAACCTTAAGGAATCAAAACAAAAACTACTAGAATGATTAAGTTTCATACAAACAAGGTCAACATACAAAAATCCATTATATTTCTACATGCTAAAAATAAACAATTAAAAATTGAAATTATGGGGCCTCCCTGGTGGCCTAGGGGTTATATATTAGTGCTATCACAGTAGCTGCCTGAGTTCAATCCCCAGCCAGGGAGCTAACCCACATGGCACAGCAGACCTCTCCTGTCTCACCCGCTGCTCCCCTCAGCAGTGAATTTCAGTGGATCTGCCTGTTCTGCTCCCTACTCTGTCTTTGATGAATCCTCTCATCCCCCGCACCTCTGACCTATACCCCAGTTCTTTGACATGAAAAAATGAATACATCTTTTAAAAAAATGAAATTAAAATGGGTACATTAATCCCACCTCACAAAATTGTTAGGAGGAATAAAATGAGGTAATATTTATCGAGACGTGTTTAGCTCACCTACTTCCTGTTAAGTTTTCTTGAATGAGAGAGAATTACACTCAACATCCTCTCCAATCTGCACCACAACCACCAGGAGTGTGTCTGGGATGTCTTTAGTGGTTGTGTCAGCTACAAATCTTTGGGGGCACAGGGGGTGGGGAGATGATTCATCAAAGTCAGGGGGTTCCATTTGCTGCAACATGGATGGAGTTGGAGGGCATTATGCTAGCCAAAATAAGTCAGAAGGAAAAAGATAAATATTGGATGGTCTCACTTATATGTGGAATATAGAGAAACTAAACAAAAGGTCAAGAAAAAAGTTAAAATAGCAAACTGACCATAGATCTGAGGCATCCAGCAAGGGATGGGGAGGGGGGGTTAAAGTGGGGAGGGAAAAGCATAAGAGAATGTGGCATGATTCACAAGGGATATGGTGGCAGGAGAACTATGGAGATTCCAACAACATAAGAAAAAAACAATAAAAAGAGGGGGGAAAGCAAGTCGGGGGCTCCCTGAGAAACATATGAACACTATCCACTGTGTGGGCCTCCCAGGGAAGAACCTGAGAGCCACAGCTTGCACCAACTCTCCACCTCTCCCTCCACTTGCCCGCCTCATCTTTCTGTCATTCTCCATTTCCGCTGCAGTGTACACACAGTGTAACCTGGATACATCTTAAGTCAGTCTCAGCCTGGCTCACATCCATAAGAACCTCTAAGAACTTCCAAAAGCACTAATTGGCACCAAAGTTTTTACCAGACTCTCCTAGGCAAGCAGCAAAATGTGGAAGGTCATTTCATCACACAACAAACAGCAAAACTCTCTCAAACGCCTGACTCTCCAAGAGTCTCCCAGGTCACTCCTCTTTTTTTTTTTTTTTTAAGTAAATTTTCTTTTTTTTTTTTTTAAAGATTTATTTATTTATACAAGTACTGGGTACAGTCAGAAGTGCGGAAGGGTGAGAGAATTCACCAGAGCCAGAGCAGGGAACAGAACAGGCAGACTGATGAAATACACTGCTGAGGGGAGCAGTGGGCGTGGCAGGAGAGGTCTGCAGGCCATGTGGGATCCTCGCCTGGCAGCTGGGGATCAAACCGGTGCTGCAGAGGCTGTGGGCAGCTTCGCTGCCCAGCGCTCAACCCCTGCACCACCAGGGGAGGCCCCCAGATCACTCTTCTTTAATAACTCCTTTTCCTTTGTCTCCTAAAACTCCAGCTCTGCTCTCTCTCACCTCCTCCATTGCCCCCTAAACCAATTCTACTCTGATTCAGCTTCTGTTGCTCATCACTTTTTGCTTTTTTCTTGGGTGGGAAGCTTCTTCAAGTCCCTGTCCTCATCAACTTAGGTATGAGGACATGGTGGGGGAGAGAAAGGCGGTGCATTTTACACCTTAGTATTTCAGTTCCTGCTCCTGAGAAGCTCTTAAGTCACTCATAGCTTGTCCCTACAAGTGTATAAACAGCTGCAGCACACAGTACAGCTGCACCCCACAATGACACACTGTCTCCTCCGAAGTACCATTGATATAAAGAAGAGTCCTAATTCCTTCAGCAGAGGCTGCTTCAGAAGGGGTGACACTGACCCAGAGCTTGAAGGATAAGTAGCAGCTTTTGATGGGAAGACAGAGAGGAGGGAAAGGACTGAACAGTTGTGGTTCGTCTCCTGGCATTTGGTGGTTGTTGCTCAGCTCTTCCCAGTAGTCTTGCATGGTGCTGTACATTCATATTCCCATTTTACTGATTTGGAGATTGTGGCCCGAGAGGAAAGTGAACTTACTCAGTTCACCCAGAGAGTATTTGGCTGAAGTAGGATGGGAGTTCTGGTCTGTCAGGCTTTAAAACCTTTATGATGGGCAAGGAGAGGGGAAACAGCCCATGGGGTGGAAAAAGGAGACTCTGGTCACAGAGACACAAAATTTGGGACAATGAGGTGTAGACTGGTAGGTACAATTTCCCATCATTTGTGGAAAAATTGAGAAAGACGAGGTGCATTTGCTTCTTTTTACAGAACAGAGCCCTGGAAAGATAGACAAGAGTCTGGGGATATTGGTTGTCCTTGGGATGGGAACTAGGGCGTGGGGGAGACTCAAGAGACTGGCACGAGTATGGGAAGGAGCCATTTCACCTTCTCTTGTTTGCTTTTGGAAATTTGAATCATGTGACTGTGTTACCTATCCAAAAATAAATTGTTCTTTAAAAACTAAACAAATGGATAAAAGAATAAGCATTAAAGTAATATTCAAATTCAAATAAAGCAGTGCCCAGGCGTTTGACCGTGCACTTGAGGGAGCAGGTGCCGGGTTAGCTCTGGGTCCGGGCTTGGCTCTTGTGGGGAAGGGATGCATGTGGGGTGGAGAAAGAGCAGGGCAAGTGCCCTGGCACCAAAGACACTTCCTTCCCGAGTCTTAGGGTTGAGGGGCTGTCAGTCAGAGGAGGGGCTGTGGCAGAGATGTCTGAAATGGGACAGGACATTTGGGCAGTTGGGGCCGATTTGTCGCCATTTTCACGGGCAGACTTGGGAATTAAGTGGCATGAAATTGAGCACAGACCAGGTCCCCCCCAGAGACGGGGCAGCCCTCGCCTTGAAGGGGAGAATGCTGAGGGGTGGAGTGGGAGGGGTGGCCCGGCCACGCTTGGCTGCTTCTGGGTACAGATGGAGGGAGAATGGAAAGGGGCTGAGCCAGCTCCTCCCCCCAGCCCATCCTGTCCTCCACTCTCCTCAGACAGGCAGAGGGTCTGGCAGACCCCAAGCAATGGGTGGAGGCTGGGCCAGATCCCCTGTGCCGCAGAACCCCTAGGAGTCAATGTTCAAGGTAGCAGCCAGGCCAGAACCCCAGACTCCTTTGCTGATTTTAGCATCTCTCTGTTGCCATTTTTGTTCAGGGATGGGAACTAAAGGGAGCCAGACAACCTGTCCCTGCTTGCTGCCCAGATGGGGCAGGAAGCTTTTGTGTAGGGAAGAGGTGCAGGGTCAGAGCATCTGTTGGGAAGATCACAAGGACTTGGGTTCCAACTCTGTGGCCCTGAGTAAGTTACTTATCCTTTTCTGAGTCTCCAGCTCCTTATCTATAAAATAACAGGCAGAATGATGTCATGCCGACCAGGTGCCCAGCACCGTTCCAGGTCTCTTGTGTACTTTGTGACAATTCATCTGATCTCAGAACATTTTATCAAGTAGTACTATAATCAATGACATGCCCATTGTACAGATGAGAAACTCGATCATCCAGCCAGTGAGTGGTGAATCTGGGCTTTGCTACTTAGCATTCTGCTGCAGGAGTGGGGGTGGGGGGGTATGGGGAGATTAAATGAGATACCAGAAGTTTACAGCTCAACAAGTTCACATGTAACCTGTGTGAGGCTGGCACCCCTGCTTTGTTTGCCCTTTAGTGAGGGACAAGAAACTCAAATTCAGAATATTAAGAACTGGGAGGAATAATCAAATCGCCTTTTTTGTACTCCCGTGGGCTTGACTGATGGAAAAAAGACATCTAGGGAAGGGAAGTGCCAGGGACAAAGTCACACGTCTAGATGGGGCTAAACAAGGACTGAAGGGTCAGTCCTGCTCTTTCAGGTCCTGAGGACACCCGGGGGGGCTTTAGGGAGGGCTGTTGACTTTCCTTTCCTGTGAGGAGAGGCATCAACCTGGAGTTTCAGTCCCCACGGGCACTGGTTCTGAGTCTTCCCTCCCCAGGTGGAGGGAGACCTAGCCCCAGCCCCCTGAGGGGTGAGGAGGGTAGACAGGCTCAGTCTGCCAACCTGGGCACCTCCTGGGAAGAGCTTTGCCCGACCATTAGGCAGGCTGTGTTTGTCTCCGCACCAGGCCCAGCAAACCCAGGGGAGGCACGAGGAGCCCGCAGGTGGCCGGGGGAGGACAGACCCCATGGTGCTTAATAGGACCTAATCTCTGCCAGTGTTGTCGGAAATGAAAATGAAAAACAGCCACGATTTTGTGGTTTAAAAATTAGCATGTGTGCCTACATGGTAAGCCCCTGGCCTGCATTACCATACAGATTTATCCCAGACCCAGCACGCGGCCAAAATATGTAATTACACACAGGCTCGGGGTGGAAGAGTTGCTCTCCTCTTCGCTATCTGTCTAATAAGAATTTTTTAAAATGAGAGCGAGATCTGAAATTTTGTGAGAAAATGGCTTCATGCGGGATGCTGCCCGTGGTAGATTTGGAAAGAGGGGGGGTCTCTGCACCATCAGCAGAATGTGACGGGCCACAGGCACCTCACGAACCACCTCTTCAGGCTGGGAGGAAAGAGGACAGGGAAGGGACAGTCTTGCTGGAAAGTACTGTGCTCTCTCTGCACCAGATCCTGCTCAGCACGTCACATACATTCTCTCCTTTCATCCTCATGGGAAGCTGAAAAGTAGGTCTCCTGTCTCCACTTGGAAGATGAGGAAACTGAGGCTGGAGAGGTGAAGTCTGAGATTCAAAGTCAGGACTCCAGAATCTTAGCTCTTTCCAATCTGCTCCATATGACCCCCAACTTCATTAGGCTCTCCTCATCTGACAGACCACTACAGACCATAGTTAAAGTATTGGGGAAGGGAAATGGGGTGATAGAAGCAGGGAGGTGGGTCAGTGTCCAACTTGGAAGGTTGAAGAGGGATCAGAGTCTTCATGTGGAGACTGACGGTAGGAAGAAAAAGAAAAACAGAGATCCCAATCATTAGCACACGACTGACATACAATAGATGTAACGAATGAATGATTGGAATGAATAGACCTTAGTAAAAATCAATGTCTTTATTCAAGGGTTGGGTGGTGGATAATGTCCAGATACAGAGAGAGAAGAACAAATCAATGCTCCAATGTGAGATCAATGTCCCAATCCAGAGTTGGAGGGGAGAGGGAGTCACCCTTCTAAGGTGGGGATCAATACCCCAATGAAGATTTGGTTGAAGTAATCAGTGTCCCACTTGGGGATCAATGTCCTGATACAGAGTTGGTTGAGAGGAATCATTGACCCACCATAGGGATGAGTAAGGGAATCAACATGCCAATATAGAGATCAATGCCCCAATTCAGAGTTGGTTAAAGGGAATCAATGCCCCAATATGAGGATCAATGATAGTCAATGATCTACAACAACTGGTGTGATAGCAGTGTCCCAAGGTGAGATCAGTGATGGCCAGATTTCTTCTCTAGGGGAGGATGGGCCTTCATGTCCGATGTAGACACCACCTGGCCATGTGGCATACCTGGCCATGTGGCGTACCTATCCATGTCCTCTAGGCATCCCTTGGGGGATTTTCCTGCTCTTGCTCATTCTAAAGTTTCTAGGCTTCCCATCCATTTGACCCCTAACTAAATCCTCCACTGCAGAAAAATTTTGGGTAGGGCCAATGTTCTGTCTGCAGCATAGCACAGTCTGTTTATTCACAGCAGTTCCCCTGGGAGGGGTTCTATTCCCTAGTCTGTTTCTAGAACCAGCTTGCCAATGCATCCAGAGCATCTTACCAGCCTAGAAGAAGTGACTTACTTTCCAGGGATTACTTTCTTCAGGGAAGCCAGGCCTTGGGCTCCCCCAGGATCAGCTCCAGCCAGGAGCAGATGAGATATAGTCACAACCATTCAGTTTTGGCCTCATCAGCCTGATACATTCTGAAACCCAGTTATTTGTGTATTTAATGTTGCATCTGTCATTTGAATGATTGTTTTCCCCCATTTTACAGTTGAGAAAAGCAAGGCCCAGAAAAATGAATTACTGGGCCACAGAGTGAGTGGCAAAGTTAGAACTAGCGCCTGCTTTTCTGTCTGCCAAGTGCATTGATTTGACATGCCAGGGCCCTCCCTACCCTAGCCAACCATCACCACCCCGATGTAGGTGGATTCCAGGGTTTTATCATACAGTTTGGGGAAAGGGATTCAAAGCATCTCTCTTCCAAACCTTTCCTGCATCTTTCCCATTATCCCTTTGATTCCCCAAAGTTGGGAGGAAGCAGGATGAAGGTCTCTGTTGCTTTCCAGGATTGGAGATGGATCTGGAGGGTGAGATGGGTAAACCTCTCAGCCTCAGCGCCGCAGGGGCTTAAGGGGAGGGTGTGATTTTTCTCTTGCTCAGACAAAGGCCTGGCCGTGGCATCTGTCGGCCGACTCTTGTGTCTCGCAGCTGCTCAACAGTCAGACCCAAGCAAGACAGGTGCCAGTTTGCAGAGGGAGGGGACCATCCCCGTATGCACACACTTCACTTTCTTCTCACATACACCCCTGCACACGCAATGCCTCCTGTTGCCCACCCCACCCCGACATGCCCAAATATACCCCAAAGACCCAGAGCTTTGGGGACAAGACCCCCCACCACATGGCCCCACTGCCCTTCCCCCATGAACTTGTGCCGCCAAGCCTCCTGCCCATGCCTTGAGCATCTTTGTCCAGTCTGTGAGGAGGTGGCGTCTGGCAGGAGTCAAGGTCCCTTGTGCATGATGGACGTCTCTCACTCAAGCTTCTCTTAGCAGGACCGGGGGCTTCTGGAGACTTCCGAAGGGGCTGGAGGTTCCAGTTCTGCAGAGGAGGAAAGAGGAAAACAGGGTGTACAAGCTCGCAGAGACAGGCAGACAATGACAGTAGGGGCGAGGGAGAGCCCAGGGTATTGTCAGGCTGAGTGAAAAGAAAAGCGTGCATGAGAGTGTGTGTGCATAAGAGTGGCACACGTTAGAATCCTGGCGGACAAGCACAGTCATATTCGTGCCCACTTTTGCTTACGTGCAAGCACATGTGCTTGCAGAGTCATGTGACAACTTGAAAAGTCAGAACTTCATGCTGTCTTTTCAAAAATATTCATTTATGTTCCCCTTGATTTAAATCACATGCCCTCCCCCACTGGTCTTCTGAAAAGAAAAAACGTTAAGGCCATTGAGACTCCTTGGTTTAGACAACTAATTGTAGAATCTGTTTTATTGTCCACATATTTTATTTTTAATTCTGTGGACAGAGGAGAATGGTAGGGGCAGCGCTGGGGAAGGAGGGGGTGAGGGTTGCCCTATTAAGATGATGCAGGAGGAAAAGAAAATTTCTGTGAAAGCTGCTTGGAAGGGGAACATGTATAAATGTGATAGAGATGCTTCCAAGCCCCTCCCCGCCGCGGTCCTCTTGACCTCTTCCTCCCCACTCCCAGTCTCCCAGACGCCTCCTGCTTCTCCTCCCTGCCTCCCCAGGCCTCTCCTTCCCCCGCCCCCCCACAGCCCCCACCCTTCCCCAGGGCCCCCTCCTCAGATGCAATCCCCCTGCTGTAATTTCTGGGGGAATTGCTTCATCTCGGGTGCAGATATATTTGTGTCAAGGTGCAGCTGCACAGATAGCCTTCCTCTATGCATAGTAAGAGGGTTTCAGAGAGAGAGGTTGTGCCCAGAGCAAGGCCTTATCAGAGCAAGCTGCCTGCCATTTATCTGATTCCCCATCAAATAGGAAAACGGGCCTCGGGCTGCTGCTTCTACTTTCCTTGGGAAAGCCATGGGGGGAATAATAATTTACTCCAATCTTTTTGTTTCCAGCACTCACCTTCAGCCTGACACGGCCCAGGGTCTCTCCACCCCCCTCCCTGCACCCAGCAATGCCAGCCTGGGGGTACAAGGTTGGGCCCTAGCCCCAAGGGCTCACCCCAAGACACCCCCAGAAATGCCCTTGCTGGTTGAGTGGACCTTCATAATGAATTGGCATGAGCTGGAGAAGATACCCTTTGGCATAGGGGAGGGCAGACACAGGGGAAGGGCGGCAGGGACCCAGCGGGGAGTGGGAGAGGCTTGGCCTAGCTGCAGGGGGCCTGGCTCCCTTCCCAGCCCCCACACATATGCAGATCCCCCACAAACACTCACTGTGTGTGCTCATGCACGCGCACATGCACATGCGCTTGTCAGACTTGACCTTATGAGCATCCTTGCATGAGGACCTGTCGGTACTTTTATCTGTGCGTGTCTGTCCATCTGTCTGTCTATCTGTGTCTGAGGTGGAGATGAATGGAGGACGGGGGGCGGTTTCTGTTCTATGTCACAGACTCTGACCTCCCATCTCAGTTCACAATCCCAACAGCTAAGAACGAGCCCAAGACAGGATGACAGGGTTCTGAAAGGGGGTGACAGTGGGTGAGGGCGGGGTCCGAGCGGGCCTAGCGGCAGTCATCCTGCCTCACCCTGCCTGGCGGAGCTGCTCCAGGGACAGCAGGCAGCCCATCTGGTGCAGGAGCAGCGTGAGGTGGGCGATGGTGGGGGGCGCTCCCCACAGGCCAGCCATAAATCACAGTTATGTGGCCGGGGGCAGGGGGTGGGCAGGGGCCAGGGGGCAGCCGTGGCAGCACACGCAGTGCGGGGCAGAGAGGCCAGGGTCAGGTGCGGCTGTAAATCGTCACCTAAATGCTTCCAAGCAAAGGCTAATCAGAGCACAGTGACAGGACACACATGGCCCCGCCTGGCCCCAGTGGGCACACTCATGTCTGTGCAAGCGCATACACACTCTCAGATACAGCGCATCCTTGGACTTGTGCTGCACACAGAGATGTGCACAAAAAGGTGTCACACCCAGACCTGCATACACAAAGACACTTATGCACACCAAACTTGCCACCATGTATGTATGTGTTCACACACACACACACCAGGCAGCTCTGCTTCCACCAACGTTCATTCAAACCAAGGACACAAATATCTACCCAAGACCCCTTAGTGTCTGCACACACACATAGGTGGGCATGCAAAGTGGTGGGCAGACTACATAACACCCAGAGCAAGTATAACCTGGAGGGCCACCCCACCTTGCAGAAAAAGCCTGGGAGTGAAGTGAGAAACATGCTTAATGGGACCGTGTCACTCCAACCCTGGAACCCCAGCACCTGGGTTCTCCTCCCTGCCTCCCCCTGCCTGGGTTGCCATCCTATTTAGCAGCTCTTCAGAAGTTCATTTCTCATCTGTCAAGAGCCCACATTGGGGTTTGATCTTTCCCTGCACCCACGCTGGGGTAAATCTTATTCATTCACCAGTATTTATTAAGTACCTGCTCTGCACCAGGCACTGTGCTAGGCTCTGGCAAGGGGAACCTTGTCTGCAAACTTAAAATCTAGCCTAGAAGAGGGAGAAATGAATAGGCAACACAGCTTGCTGCCAGAGAGATTGGCCCAGGACAGTGGGGGCACAGAGGAGAGGCACCTGGTCCAGTGGGGAGGGAAGTATGGAAGGCTTTCTGGAGGAAGCTAGGTCCTAGCTGAGACCTGAAGACAAGCAGGGGCCAGCCAGGAGGAGAAGTGGAAGCAAAAGGGAAAGTGCCCAAGCTCTGAGAGAAAGCCAGGGCCGTTGGCAAGTGGGGCCCTGACCTTGAGGCCCAGCACACCTCTGAGGTGGCCTAAGTGTCTCTCCACAGCCCTCAATGCCGTCACTCCTCTGTCCCCACCATCCCTTCCACCCACACCAGCTCCATCCACTCCCAAGCCATAGCGTCCTCTGATCCCCCTCAAGGCTCACCGGGAGTGGGGCCAGTGCGCCCCATCACCAACACAGACAACGGCCTGATACAAATTGGCAGGTGAAGAAGAGAGCAGTCAACATGGACTAGAAGGAAGGGTCTCCCCTGGTCTGGAGCCTGGGGCTCCCACTGATCAGCTTCTTGGCTGGCAGCCAGTGGACACCCAGGTGGGGGCCTCATCCTCACCCACCACCCACCCTGTTGCAGAACCTGAAGACTGAGGGACCACAAGTGGGACTTGGAGCGACGGGAAGGAAAGCATGGAGGACTAGAGAGTGGAGCAGTCCAGCCTCAGGCCCAGGTGGCTTTGCAGCCCTCAGCAGAGCAAGTTTGCTTGGTGTTGAGAAAATGGTCAGCAGCTTGTCACAGTCCACTGGCTCCAAATAGCCCTCTGGAAACATTGTTGAGTTTAAATCCAAACACAGAGATACCCACATACATGCCTGTCACTCCTCCTGCCCCTTCCTTAAACATAGGCATAGTTATCTCATGGCTACACACACACCATGTGATTCAATTCAGTCCAAAAGCATTTATTGGATACCTACATGTGCCAGGCACTGCAATTACAGAAAGCTTCATGTCCTAAAGAAACATACATCCTAAGAGAAGAGACAAATGTGGAAAGAAGTCCTTATAGTGCAGGGAGACAGGAATACAAGAGCTATAGAAAAGAAAGAGCAATTAATTCTAGGCTCAGAGAGGGCACTTCCCAGCAGAGGTGATGTCTCAGCAGGGCTTCAAGGGATGAATAGAAGTTTACCAAGTGGCTAGAGTGGCAGACAAATCATTATCATTGCCTGATTACTGCTCATATCTCTGATCACTCATTGCACTTGAGTTTTGTTCACCCAAAACACACCCTAAGCTGTTCTAATTGCCTTAATGTTCTTCCTCTCCCACCATTACCTATTCCATATTCAACTGTCAAGTCTTCTCTTAAAAAAACAATTCTCTCTTACTGTCTCCCTTTCTCACACACTTGTATTTATTGATTTGCTCCAAGAGGGCAAGTGCTCTCGCACCTACAGCATCTGGGATAGGGCCTGGTACATTTCAGGAACTTGGTTGGTTGGTTGGTGACTAGATGAAAGCATGCGTGGTGTTTTTCAAGAGCTTTAAGTAAATGAGAATTTAGAACTTCAGAGATATATTGAGTATAAAGGTGCAGAATGGTGATGGAAGAATTGAAGAGGCTGGCAGAGATGGAACACAGAAAGCCCTATGAGTCACATCTAGTACCCAGTGGCATATGAAGTGAATTCTAGAACATTAGCAGTAAAAGGCCCCTTTGAGATAATATAGTCCTATAATCACATCAGGCAACATGGAAAGGAAAGAGCAGTCTTTCAAAGGAAAGGGGTGCTGTCCCCGTCCAACAGGGAAGGGAAGCTGATCAGTCAAAAATGTCAGATGGGGGCCTCCCTGGTGGCGCAAGGGGTTAAGCACCACACTATGAAGCAATCCGCAGCCTCTGCAGCTCTGCAGCATGAGTTCAATCCCTGGCTAGCCAGGGAGCCACCCACATGGCAAGGCAGACCTCTCCTGACTCGCCCGCTGCTCCCCTCAGCAGTGTACTTCAATCTGCCTGTTCTCTTCCCCACTCTGTCTCTGGTGAGTCCTCTCACCCCCCACACCTCTGGCCTGCACCCCAGCTCTTGTATGCATAAATAAATTAATTAATAAATCTTTTAAAAAAAAAAAGAAAAAAAGATGGGCATGGCAGCCTGTGACAGCCCTGGAGTTGTCTCACTTCATCTCATTTAAACTTGCAGTGAGAAGACTCAGTGAGTCTCAGCTCTGCCACTTACAGACTGTGGGCCTGTCACGGAGCCCTCTGAACCTGCCACCTCATCTGTAAAAGGGGAAGGAGACAGCCCATCTTCAGAGCTGTGGAGCCTTCTTGGTGAACATGGTCAACAGTGTTAGGAGCAGGAAAGGGTCACTGGTTCTAGGTGGAGACAGGAACAAGGAGATGCTTTTTTAAAAAGATTTTTCAATTTTATTTATGCATACTAGAGCTGGGATACAGGCCAGAAGTGTGGGGAGGGGGTGTGTGAGAGGATTCACCAGAGACAGAGTGGGGAACACAACAGGCGGATTGACTGAAATACACTGCTGAGGGGAGCAGTGGGCAAGTCAGGAGAGTCTGCTGCGCCATGTGAGTCAGCTCCCTGGCTGGGGATCAAACATGTGCTGCAGTGGCTGCGGACAGCTTCATAGTGCTGTGACTTAACCCCTTGCGCCACCAGGGAGGCCCCAAAGATGCTTTCAGTGAACCAGAAGGCACCCAGGTCAGAGAAACAGCCGGCTGGCTTCCACTCTGATTCAGCAGGAAGAACAGGTCCTTCCAGGCCACAGGAGCCTGGAAACCTCTGCCCAGCTACTCTCCACAGGGTGAAGGGCATGAAAAGAGGAGTTAATGCATTACAGAGCCAGGCAGGAAGAAGAGAGGATTTTTCATTTTAAAATGTTCTGAAATAATTCATATTTGCTTTGCAGGACGGCGTTGTGCGCTGTCAGCTCTGTAATAACTTCTAGACCTTTATTTATTGTTTTGCCTTAATGATTTTGTGTTGCTCCAGTGTGGAGAATTCGTAGTGTCTTGTAACACATAATGACAGAGAAGGCCCAGGCTCTGGCAGGCCCCAGGGGGTGGGGGGCTTACTCTCCCATAGGCCCTGCTCATCCCACCTGGAGAAAGCAGGGCCCAGAGCAGGAGCTGCAGCGATCAAGCTCTTCTGTGAGGTTCTTTCTCAATGAAGGCCAATTCTCACCTCACCGTATAGAGCTGGTGCTGTTATCTCATTTAACAGAAGTGAAAACTGAGCCTTAGAGAGATTATCAGACTTGCCACCTGACTTTATATGGCCAAGCTAGGATTTCAACACTGGTCTGTTAGATCCCAACCTTCTGTATTCTGGTGTCTCTTTGACTTTGGTATATGCAGAAATCACCAGGGAAGAATCTTTGAAATGTGGGTCGCTAGGCTCAGACTCTGCAGATTAGGGTATAGTATGTCTAGATGGGTCCTGAGGCTCTGTATTTAACAAGCTGCCCAGATGAATCACAGCCACATTTGGGGACTCTACTGGTGGCTGAGACACACACGTAGACCCTGCCCCTCAAGAGTTGTAGTTTTACAACCGGCCATCTCCCCGCAGCCCATCAATCTCACGAATGTCCCATCAGCTACCTCTGTCCCCTGTCATTCTCCATCCTGTATCCCTGGGAACTGGGACTCCCCATCAGACCTCTAGCCCTTCAGTGAAGCCAGGAGAGGGAGGGGCAGAGAGGGAGGAGAGGCTTTCTTGGTTGCCATGGTGATTCTCCACCTCCCAATCTGTGGGGGGAGGCTGCTTCATTGTGCGCCTCCAGCCAAGGCCTGGAGGGAAGCAAGCTGTCCTGGGCTGGGAGGATGCAGAGGGGTGGGAAGAGGACTCTAGTCACTGGGGGAAGGGAAGAAGAGGTGGAGATCAGGGCGGGGGACCCTGGGCCCAGGGCAGTCAGAGCAGAGAGCCAGCCCCTCCAGATGCTGGGGCTGCCAGCCTTCAGCCAAGAGGCGGGGAGGGGTGTGTGTGGAGCTGAGGCTGACAGGGCCTGATGCTTCCTGAGCTCAGAGCTGGCAGGAGACCTCGGGCAGGTGGTGGCAGAGATGCAGGGGTGGACGAATCAGTCAGAGGCTGGCAGGGGATGGAGTCAGAACCCCAGGGTTGGGGAAGACCAGGGCTCAGAAAGCAAAGAGGAGATATGGAAAAATGAAATAAAGCAGGAGAACCCTTCACAGTCTCCAGACTCCAGCCCACTCCCACCCCAGAGCGGGCCAGGGCTGGCATGGCCTGGGATCCCAACCTGCTGCGCTGGGCTGGGCTGGGCTGGCAAGCCGGATGGCACAGGCTGCAGTGAAGGCAGATGGAGCGAGGAGGGGGCCTGACCCTTGGCCCACCAGGGAATGGCTGGGATTGTCTGTTCTTTGGATCCCTCCCACTGCCCACCCCCCCAGCACCACCACCTAACCCTCCCGCCTCTGGGAGCATGGCTGGGGAAATGAAAAATAAAGAGGAAAAAAAGAAGCACCGTTTCGGAGCCAGCGTCTCCACCTCCTCCTGCTCATTTGGCTTTCTCTCCCTGCCAATGGCACGCACTGCCTGCTCCCAGCCTGGCTCTGGCAGAGACCAGCACGTTGTGGGGGGCAGAGGGGTGTGGGGGCTGTGGAGAGCGTGATGTGAGGGAGCTGGAAGGAGAGAAAGAGGCCAGGAGGCGACATCCTAGAGGGGAGTAAAAGGAAGATGAGGAAGCGTCCAGGTAGGAGCTGCTCCCCCCACCGCCATTTTTGAAGCAAGTGCCTACTTTGAACCAGGCTCCATCAAGCACTTTCTGAGCATTAACTCACTTAGTCCTCACAATAGTCCTAATTGGCAGGTACTGTTATTCTGACTCCCATTTTCCAGATGAGAAACTGAGACATGGAGAGGTCGAGTGGCCTGCCCAAGGTCACAAACTGGGAATTCACAGAGGGAGGATTCAAACCCAGGAGAGGTTCAAAGTCCCGCTCTTAGCTCCCTATGCTCCCCTGTCTTTCATCCCCAGCCCTCCTTCTTAAAGTTTCTTCTTCCTTTTTGGTCCCTTTTTTCTCAGCATTTCCCCAGCCTGGCTTTACTCCCCCAGGACATGTATTGGAGTCTACCTGGCCCACCAGCCCTGCTGCATGTATGACGCTTGCATGACACTCATGCACGTGACTGGGTGCCTATGTGCATGGGATGCATGTGCACACCTTTGCACTGTAGCACGTGCATCTGTGTGTCTATTGATGTACACAGGCCCAACCACGTGTGCGGCCACCATAGACGCCACACCCTGGGCAGGTCTGGAGTGTTCTTCTCACCAACAGAGTGTTAACTATGGCAAAATAATCCCAAACAATGGTTGAGCCAAAAAAATCTGTTTGGCTTTGCAATAAAGTACTGCCTGGCATATGGGGTTTTTGGCAATGCATTTACCTTTCTAGGTTGAACTCAGGCTGATGTGGTTTCCTGCATGTCTGTGGCTTGGCAGCCTGGCTTCTGGGGGAATGAGCCTCTGAGATCCTGCCAGATGCCAAGCCCTCAGCAAGGCACTTCCAGACACTCTCTCCAGTCCTCACAGAAGCACATGAGGCAGGTCTTGATGTTCCCATTTTGCAGGTGGGGACCCCGAGGCTCAGTCACACAGGGAGAGTAAGGATTCTGACCCCAGGTCAGCCTGAGGGTCTATAAAGCGTCAGTGTCTGCAGGTGGATTGGCAAGTCAGACATGTGACTTCACAGGCACGCCTCATCCATCTGGAATGTGGCAGCCTCACTGCCTGGGGCCTTCTTCTGTGGCCAGGTGAGTGGTGTGGATAGGCTGCGGTGGGTTCATGCTGAGCCACTGTGCAGAAGGCCCCACACGGGCCAAGTGCAACTAGATATTCACAATCTCCTTCCCCAGTGATGACGAAGACCATCGTGATGACTCAGGTGACACAAAGACTGTACAGACTTTTCCCCACCTAGAACTTAGGCATATCCATTCCATCCATTGGCATTCCTTGAATACCTACTGTGTGCTAGCATTTATTGGGCCCTGAGGACAATACCAATAGGCATCAAACTTAAACTCTCCTTCTTTCCTATAGCTTAGGAAAACAGTCTTCAGGTATGGAAATAGACTTAATATAAGGTTAAAAGAAACCAAAATGTTGCAATGGAGCTGCAGATAGGAAGGGGGGACCACTGCCAGCTAAGGACACCAGGAATCACTCTTGGAGAAAGTAGTGTGATGGACCTTTAATGTTGGGGATGACTTGATGCAGCAATGAAGGGGAAGAGGTTCTTGGTTTCCCAAGGTAGAGGTGGGACATTAGCAGGTAGACGTGGAGAGAACAAGTAGCTCCATTTTTCTGTTGCAAAAACCATGAAAGTGGTGGGGGGAGGTGGATCAGATGACTTGAGTCCTGCGTTCCAAAGCCAGGAGTTTGGACTTTTTTTTATTAACAATGGGAAGTCATGGAAGATTGTTGCTCATGGGAAGATGTCTGGCACTGTGTTTCAGTTAGGCAGCCTAATCTGGAGTTGTGAGCAAAGTAAATTGGAAATGTACATGCATGTATACATATAAATGCATGCACATCCTTAGAAACATCCAGACACGTGTATACAAATGTAAGCACCCCAAAGCTTAGGGTAATTCCTGAGCCCTGTTCTTTTTAAATTTTGATTTTTTTTTTTTACTTGAATAGCTATTTTTTACTTGAATAGTTAATACATGCATATGATGAAATTCAAAGCAAATCTCAGAAAATACTCTGGAAAGTATAGTTACTCCCTCTTGTGCTCCAAGTCTTTAGTTCCACTACCTAGAAGCGAGTATAGTAGTTACATGGGAACTTCTGTGCATAGAGAAGCAAATATATGGCTGCGTTTTTTACTCTGTAACTTATTTTTCTCATTTAAAATCCATCTTGAAGATCCTTACACATCAGTACATGGAGAGCTACCTTGATCTTTTTTCTTTTTTAAAGATTTATTTATTTATACAAGCACTGGGTGCAGTCAGAAGCATGGGAGGGTGAGAGAATTCACCAGAGCCAGAGCGGGGAACAAAACAGGCAGATGGACCGAAAAACACTGTTGAGGGGAGCAGCGGGCAGCAGGAGAGGTCTGTGCGCCATGTGGGACCCTCGCTGGCAGCTGGGGATCGAACCGGTGCTGCAGTGGCTGTGGGCAGCTTCGCAGCCCAGCGCTCAAATGCTGCGCCTCCAGGGGAGGCCCTACCTTGATCTTTTTAATAGCAGTATACTATTCCATTGTAGTTAGACACATTATTTCTGCTCTTTGACTCTTACAAAAAAATTTGCAATGAATAACTTTTAGCATGTCATTTTGCTATTTATATTTATCCATTCATTTACTCAGTAGACACTTATTGAGCAATTGCTATGTGCTGGCCCACACAGAGATAAAGCAGTGAAAAAAATGGGCAGAAGTCCCCGCCTCCATTGAATATACATTCTGATGTGCAAGTGGGAGTAGATCTGCAGGATCCTCTCCTAGAAGTGGAATGGCCAAGTCAAAGTGTCTATGCATTGAAAAGATTTTAGTAGATACAGCCAATTCCTCCCTCCCTCCCTCACACATCTTATACCAGTTTACCCTTGCAATGTAGGGGGGGGGTGTCTATTTTCTCATCCTTTGACCAAAAAAATGTGAGAAAATTTTTTGATCTTTGCCAATGGAACAGGTAAAAAATGACTGTAGTTTTAATTTGCATTTCTCTAATAATGAGTGAGGTTAAACATCTTTTCATAATTTAAGAGCAATGTGAGGTCTTTTTCTGTCAACCACCTGATATCCATTGCTCATATTTCTATAGTTGCAGCTCTTTTTCATGGTAGATAGTCTTTATCATTAAGGAAATGAGCCCTTTGCCTGTAGCACAAGTTACAAATAATCTCTCCCTAGCTTGTTGTTGGTATTTAGGCTTTTCGTCTGATGTTTTCTTTTTAAATGCAGACTTTTTAAAATGTAAGAATGGAAGATTCAGAAAGAACTCTGCTTATTCCCAACTTTCCCTTCCATGGTAAAATGCTTGCTAGAGTTGAGAAAGATGCAAGTCAAAATAGCATGATCTTGGGCTCCATTATAGAAGCACAAGTTCTAGGCAAAGGAAGGTGATAGTTCTATCCTCTTCTGGTGCCCCATCTCAAGAGGTCTTTGGACAAAAGGGGAGCAAGCTCAGAGGATAGTAACTGAAAGGTGAATAGGTTTGAAATCAAGTTACATAGGATTGGTAATGGAACAGATGTCTTTGAACCTGGAGCAGATCATTGCCTGTGAATATCATGTTGAACAATGGGACTGGTCACATGATGCAAATCCAGGCCTGTTTTGGAAGCTGTGGGAACACAAGTGTCAAATAATGGGGCTCTTTTTAAGGCAGAGCCCTCTCAAAATAGTGGCCTACTTTGTGAGGAAGTGAGCTTCTTGTCATTAGAAATACACAGACCAGAACTGGATGACCACCTTCTGTAGTTGCCAGGGGTTATACCAGATGCCTTTCAGCATGTCTTTTAATCCTGAGAGCCCATATTCCATAAGACCACAAGAATCTTAAAATTCCCCATTTTATAGATGAAGAAAAGCAAGGTAGGAAATTGACATGAATTAAACACTCACTCTGTTCCAGGCACATATCACCTGATTTAAAAGAATGAGGAGCAGACTTGAGTGATTCATCTAGAGCTACACAGCCAGAACTGGAACCCAGGACCCCACACTCTAAATTTGGAGATCTTTGCACAGAACTGTCTTTTTCTGTTCAGTAATTGCATACATATTCTGGACTCTAATGTGGCCCATGAGAGCACATTATAGACAGGTTATTAGCAAAGTCACAGTCTTTGCTCTGCAGAAGGACACTACCTAGTGGACAACTATAAGCACCATTGCTTATACTTGCCTGGCTCAGTGTGAATGGTCTCATACAACATGGTAGACCTGGCAAGACCTATATGAAATACAAGGCAGTTTGGTATGTGTGGTAATAGGACTGTGCACCAACTGCCAAAGGAACACAGCAGATATGCTTCTGCTATGAAGGGAATCTAGGAAAACTGCCCAGAAGAGGTGATATTTGAGCAGGGCCTTGAAGGATATGTAAAAGAACAAAGGGCAAAAGAGAATAATTTCTAGATTCATTCTGAAAACATTTATTGAGCAGTGCCAGCTTGCCAAGAAGAGATGAATAATTCACAGTCCAGTAGGGGATGCAGAAAAATGACCAATAAATTGTCACAGAGTGTAAATGCAACAGTGGAAATAGGCTCATGGTTCAAAAGCAGAGAAAACTCCTCCCGAAATAAAGTGGTGGTGGCGGGGGCGGGGGAATGTCTGGCAAGGCTCCTGGAGAAATCAGGTTTGAGATTTTTGGAAGGGAAATAGAACATTTCTAGGCGATAATAAGGAAGTTGGGAGAGACTGAACAGTCTCTCAAGCAAAGTCTTCAAAGATCACCCACTCTTCAGATACCCAAAGCAGCTCTGTAGGGCTAGAGTGTCAAATGCTGGGGTGGTGGGCAGCCAGGCAGGAGGTGGAAGTGACATACAGGCTTTTGGGTGGGACCTACCAGGTTTCCGGATGAATGAGGAAACGGTGTTGGTGTGCACCAGGATTAGCAGGCTTAGCAACCTTCCTTCAAAGCCGTGTCCCAGATTGAGAGCTGGGAGAGAAAAGTGTGAGCCATAAATCCCCAGCTCCTCCTGCTGTGCCCAGTGCCGCAGAGCCGGGAGTCTCCACGGCTCACAGTCCCACTGCTGCGACCCCAGCTAATCCAGCCTCCTGGCCCATCTGACACACACTTCCACTTAACATTTTGTTAGCGACTCTATAAACGAGCTCTCCCTGACCTTCAATCCCTGGCTAATTGCTGGTTTCATGTACAAGACTAGCTTAATTTTACGTGATAATTACCTGAGAGTGGCAATACATATGGCATTGCATGTTCGAAATGTCAGGCCTGGAAAACTACCAAGTGGCCGTAGTTAGGGGCAAAAGGAGGAGGCAGCTGGGTGGCGGGGCCTTGGATATGAAGCCAGGGCATGAGACCACAAAGGAAAAGAGCTCTGAAAAATTGGGGTCCCTGTTGGTGGGAGGGCCCAAAACCCTCTGCTAGTCCAAAGCACTCAGGGGCACAGGCCGCATGCACGCTTCACCATCACAGTGTGTGCACACACACATGCATCTCAGAGAAAACACACACACCCTCTGTCACCCATTCCACAAAAGCTCATGGAGCGCCTGTTACATATCAGGCACCACTTGGGGGTGTTAGAAACATGAGGAGGGCATTTTTGTGGTTGTCACAGTTATTTGGGTGATGCTGGTACCGAACAGGCAACTCCGAGGAGTGCTGTTACAGTGACTTGCAGTCCCAGCACAGTCTCATCCAGTGAAGAACTGTCCACCCCCGACACCTATGGTGGTGTCCTTGTGAAACACCCCACAGGGAACCCCTACAGCGAAGCCGGGGCCCCCATGGGAGCCAAGTGGCCCCTGCCCTCTTGGGATTTACAGTTGGGGAAGGATGATGATGACAGGGGATTACAGTGTCTGAGAAGTGAATAATGAAGGGGAACTTGGGACATTATGCTGATAAACTAACAAAATCTAGGGTTCAGGAAAGAGCTCCCTTAAAAAAGTATCATTTCTGAAATAAGCCAGACACAAAAAGACAAATGCCATACCATTCCACTTAAATGTACCTAGAGTTATCAAATTCATAGAGACAGGAAGTAGGACTGTGTTTGCCAGTGGTGAAAGGGCAGAGGGAATGAGGAGCTACTGTTTAATAGGTACTGAGTGGCTATTTGAGGAAGATGAGAAAGTTCTGGAGCTGGATGGTAGTGGTGGTTGCACAGAGATGTGAACGCACTTAGTGCCAGTGACTATCTATTTGAAAATGGTGAAAATATGCACCTTTTAGTGGTGCATATTTTACCACAATTTTTTAAAAGCACCATTTCAGCTACAATCTGAAGAAAGGGCAGGACAGGGTCTCCCTGGTGGCTCAGGGGTTAAGTCTCAGCTCTATCAAGCTATCACACCACCCACTACGATATGAGTTCGATCCCAGCCAGGGAACTAACCCACATGTGCAGCAGACCTCTCCTGTCTGTCTTGCCCGCTGCTCCCCTCAGCAGTGTATTTCAGTAGATCTGCCTGCTCTGCTCCCCACTCTGTCTCTGGTGAATCCTCTCTCTCTCTCTCTCTCTCTCTCTCTCTCTCTCTCTCTCTCTCTCTCTCTCTCTCTCTCTCTGT